>NC_136661.1:18676244-18856244 GCF_903797595.1 Erithacus rubecula
CTACAGTGCAAAATTCAATTTCTCGTTTTTGTTCAAGCACAACTTCACTGGAGAGAATGAACAGATTAAAGAGATGTCAGTTATCTCAAACCCATTTTCCTCTAGTATCCATTATACTCAGTTTTTTAAACCATTCTCAGTTCTCTTTTGTATTCAAGATAGTGACTTAACCTCACCAATGACCAAACAGTAGTTGTTAGGTCATAGTTACTGGCATGATCAGGAACATATTTCTGACAGACTGTTGCAGTCTCTGGGTTTCTATTTTATTAACTGGGATTGGACAAAAAGGGTATCACCATGATGGTATCACCATTGATTCAGGATGCTTGGTGGTGTTGTCACTAGTATTGTTTGGAAGATAGGACTGCATTCCTCACTGCTACTCTATCCCACTTTAAATAGGAGCAGTGAGGTCTGGTGTTAGTGTATGGGTGTCCTCTGCAACTGCAGTACAGAGAAGTATCTTTAACATTTGAGACCCTTCTAATAATTGATCACATACTTCCTATATATGTGGTTTATAACCAAAGCAAGGCAGAAGTGATCTCATCCATTCTATAAAGATACACTTTACACAATGAGGTTTAATAAATAATCAAAGCTAGAGTGATAACACTCTTCTAGAATGCATTGTAAAAAATATCTAAATTAAGCCACATTCAGATGACAATTTTTAAAATTGTAATCTGTGCATGGGGAAAAGAGTTAAATATAGTACTCTCTGTGATAAAGTATACAGTCACCAGGGTCTATTCTAATTAAGTATGCCAAACAACCCACAGTTTCTAATATCTTCTCAGTGCCAAAGCAATGGCTGGTAGGTTAATTTATTAACATGGTCTTATGGTGTGGGGGCAACTGCAGTTTATAAACCAAAGCTCTAGAGATGAAAACTTCTATTTCAGAAAAATAAAACCCATTACTTTTCCCCCTAAAGATCAAGGCAGAAGTTAACAGTCAGGGGTCATACTTGTCACTACAGCTTTGGAGGAAGGAAGCCTAGAGCTGTGAGATATGTGGTGATTTCTTTCTGCTCTGTTCTACTGTGTTCTTAATTCTGGTCTGTCACAGTTTGGTAGCACCATTATGCAACACCCCGAGTCTTTGTAATCTCTCCCTTTTTAACTATCAACAACCCTCTCTTACATGTAGAATGGCTCCCCACATTTGTGATGCAGGATATTTGACCACAGATCACCTCTGCTTCTTCCAGAAGTACAAACTGATATTTGGAATGCTCCACCGCTGAAGATGGGAATACAGCCCCATCTTCAGACAAGACATCTGCTTCTCTCTCCCCCCAGAGCAGGAAGGCATCTTCAGTAAGATTTGCACCTCTGCCTGTCTCAAAGCATTCATGGAAGAAATTAAGTTTAATTAATGGTAAAGTAAAGCTTAATGAATTGTCAGGTATGAGGTTTTTTTGTTTTGTTTTGTTGGCTTTTGCATTGTTTTTTTGGTTGGTTGGTTAGTTGGGTTTTTTGGGATTATTTGGTTGGTTGTTTGGTTTGGGATTGGGTTTTGTTTTTTTTTTTTTTTTTTGGCTTTTTTTTGTTTGCTTGTTTTTTGTTTTGGGGGGCTTTTTTGTTTCATTTTTCGTTTTTTTTTTTTTTTTTTTTTTTTTTTTTTTTTTTTTTGTTTGGGGTTTTTGTTTGTTTCTTTCTTTTTTAAAGAAAGCATTAAAGCACTAAAGCATTAGGTACATTTTTCAATGGCAATTCTGAACTTTTATTTCTGTGCCTTCAATGAACCACACTACCTGTGAATCTACAATTGTGAAAGTTCCTATTAAAGGTGACCAGGTTTAGAGTGCCAAATGGGCTATAATCAGAATAAATTCCAACCACATCCAGTCCCTCTGATCTCTGAGGAGCATTGGAACATAAGGGGTTTTATTTTCTGCCAAGTTTCTATATTCTTCATGAAGAAGTTTAATATTACTCAACATGGAATATAAATTGATAATGATAGGTAGAAAGTAAGAAATACTGCTTCTCTGCTTGGCTTGTAATACTTGATCTCTTACATGGTGAAGGTAAAAACACCCGGATTTTAATTTAGTATTTTTAATTTAGTAGTAGAGCATAGTTCCTTTGGAATGGGATTTTTTGAGGTACTTTTTTTTACATTGCATACAACATGGAGTGCAAATGATCAGCCACAGTGTGGAAACACATTTCTCCTGCTTCTTAATACTCCCAGATGACAAGATAAAGTTTGAGATTGAAATTAAGCATTTTAGCATAAGTAACTCTTTCTGTAACTCTGTTTTCATGATTCATTGTGTAATTTATAGCAATGTCCGGTAGTATATAATTAACAGTAGTAAAATTACAAAATCCCCCCTAATTAAAGAAAAAGATAAGTGGGAACAAACACAATACTACAAGATGCTTCCGTTAAGGCTGAGAAAGTAGAAAAAATTCTCTTGGATAGCAGCAAATATTAGTAATTGAAAGAGTAAAAATATCACCAAATATTAACTGACATTTTTTCATGGACTTTCTAATCAGAATATAAAACTTTTAATAGTGCTTGACAGACTGCCTCAGTCCTAATTTTTCACATACTTGAAACTATCTCTTATCAATTTAGTTACAGCTTTCTAAAGGACTGGAATCATATAAAGCATGCTTATCACCTTTTAAATATCTCAGATCAAGTATTGCTGCTAAATTTCCTGTTAAGAATTATGTAAATCAAAAATCTTATGAAACTATGATAGGAATAAAATAGGCCTATTTTTATAAACTGTACCTTGGGTTTTTGAAGATTATTATTCTATTAAAGATAAAAGTGTTCAAGTATGCATTATAATGCTAGAGTGATAAGTAGATGTGTTAATTGTGATTTCCTATAGGTGAATGTTCTGATTACAACTTTTTATCACTAGCTTCTGTGGCATTAAATGCTCTTGGTGGATTTTATCTATTCCTTTTTATTTTAATGCATTTTTAAATGATGTTTAGGTCACAAAGTTAAAACTAGTTCTTGTTTTATATAAAAGAATAATAGACAATTATCTTATTATTTTTCACTCCCTAAATCAAGAGGATGCAATAAAGGTTACTTTGGCTTAAGCCTACACATTGAGATTTGGAGGGAATTTAATTTGTGAATTACTAAACTTGTGATTTTCTTCCTGGTGTAACTATTATTGACAAGCCTGCAATATTGTGACTAGTCACTTCTTCAGTGTTCAGATTTTGGTCTAAGATTACACACTTAATAGCAAGTGACCATCTTAGAAAATAAAAATCGGAATTGACTACCAGTTTGTAAATCATTTAAGCTCAACTAAGACAAAAGGACTCAGAGAGAGGAAGAATCAGTGGGCCCAGAATAACACAGGGCATTGTCCTGGTTTGAAGGACAGGTGTCTGCCAATAAAGTCAGAAGCTTTTCTTTGAAATGGAGAATGAAAACTCCTCCCTCCAAATCATTATTATAGTTTTGAAATTAAGGGACTCTCAGGCAAATATATGGGAATTAGGAATAACAGTTTTTTTAATAGGAAAATTAAAATAGAAAAACATTATCACAAAGAACAGTCCCAAAACACTGACAGTGGCAGATGTGGTTCAGCTGGAGCAGTGCTCCTGTAGAAGGTGCAGTTTTCCTCTGAAGGTCCATGGATAATGTGGGAAGGTGCAGTTTTCCTCTGGAATCCAGTGGAAAGAAGTGGATCTTGCTGTCCAAAATCTCAGTTTTTATCTGGGTAGGAAAGGCTTGGCTCCTCCCCCTGGCTGGAGCATCTCCCATGGGATGATGTAATTTTATCAGTCATGCACTGGGACTCAATGGGCCAGCAGCAGATGATTTCTTCCTGGAGGGAGGATAATTGCCCCACCTGGTCTTAGAGATGGCCCATTAGCAGATAATATGTGCCACGGAGATGAGGGTCACTGCCCCACCCAGCTTCAACAGATGGTGATAGAACACACATTTCAGCCACATCCTATATTGCAACCCAAGACAGGCATTCATACAGGAAAAAGTGATTTTTAAGCATAGACGTCATTTGGACAGACATTTGCCCTGCCTAGTTACTAAATTGTTCTTTGCTTTGTTAATTCGCCTTACCTTCTCCTACTTTAATATCCTCACTTTTCAATTATAGTATTTAGACTGACCAAAAAATACGCATTAGAATTCTATGTTTTGCTGTGGGTTTTCTGGGGGGAAGACAAATGGATCAGTCAGATTAATGGAACAGTTCATTTGAAAACAGAAGAGGTTAAATCCAATTATATAGCCTCCTCTTCTTCTTTACAAAATTGGTAAAGGACATTTTGCCGCAATTTTTTTGTGAAAACTTTAATTTTCTTATAAGCATACTTAAAATCTATGGTTGCTTTAAAGACCTTGAATGAGTGATAAACAGCATTCCTAGGGAGATTCATGTAATGATTTATTATCCTCATTATTAAAAATTAAAATAGTGCCTTATTTTTTATAGATTAATCTCATTTCTGTAACCATTAAGACTTCTGATAAAATATAGGCCTGTCTACTAACAGGCAGTTCTTTTCCACATAGGAACTCTAGCATCACCTGGTTAATGTTCTGTGGATAACTAGACTAAATTTCTCTAATGTATCACTGGACAACTATTTCCAACATCTTAGATCACCTTTGTTGCTCTTCTTGAAACATATGAATTTTGTATTTTGTATTTTGTATTTTGACAATGATGAATAGACCTCAAACCAAACCAAACACAGCTGCATATCCATACCTAATATTACCTTGGTATTTCAACACTGACACAATCTAGAGTGTCTTTAACCTTTTATTCTATATAATACAGAGAAGTTTTGCTTATTTTTGGCTAGATTGAGGCCACCTTTTCTACCTATGGAGCAAGCTAGGAGCTGTCAGATCCTCAAAGAGCAGTTGCTTCCTGAGTGATACACACCCACTTTTCATAAGGATCTCCAATTTTTTTTTTCAGAATAGCTGCAAATTTAATATTATCCCAAGTCATATTATTTTTATAACTCTTCAGAAGTTTGGACCCTGCTCACCTGTACATCCTGTAGAAAGGCATAAACCAGATGTGTTTATTTTCTTTGCTGCTTAACCTGATTGGTACACTTAAAACACAGCTGCTGAGTTCAGCCAAATGAAGAGATATTACCTTCCCTGCTGCAAAGTGTCCTTTATCCAAGTTCAGCAGTAAAAGCTGCTGAGTCAAGTTCAATCTTTGCCAGTTTAAAACAAGACTTATTTCTCCTAATCTCTTACGGTTTCTCTTTAGCCCTTCCTTTACAAGTTGGTACAACTTTACAAGAAATAGGTGTTCAACAAGAAGAACCTTTACTGTAAGAATCCTTGATACCTATTATATATATATATATATTATATATTATTCATCCTTATAACATTTAAGGATAATTGAATTTATATTTATGCAAAAAGGCATTCCTTACCTCCTACGAGAAAGATGAAATCTCTTCTCTGTCTTGACATTCTGTTTCTGTGGCATTTATTTATTCAAGATAGAACAGAAGAGCTTCAACAGCCATTTTGAAACTAAAGAGCTTCTAGACCCTGTCTTCTCCCACCATCCCATCTCCCTTACCTCCACCAATGTTCCCCACCAAAATGTTCTGTAGACAGTGGTACAAGGCTTGCTTTCAGTGGAGGACAGATTCAAATCTTTATTTGTATTTTATAAATGAATAAATACATCTTTAAATTCCAAAAAGAGACAATAAATAGAGGCCCAGGGAAGTTGTGAAATTTCCATCCTTGGAGAAGTTTAAAATTCAGGTGGAAAAGGTCATAAACAACCTCATCTAATATCAAATTTGGATACACCTTAAAAATTTGCCCTGCTTGGAAGATGAGAAAGAAGTAGATAGTCTTCAGAGTTGCATTCCAACCTGAATAATCTTATAGTTCTGTAGCTGTTCAGTTCTACAAAGCATGCCTCATTCTTGGGAAGGCTTGAGTTACATTCCATCTGGGTCCTCACAATTTCATATTGATTAGAGAGCCTATAATTGCACTCAGAATTTTGGTAGCATGAAATTATTCATGAACATTGCCACTAAATGCCTATGGAATATAGGAATCTCGTCAGGTCATTACATAACTGCTGGGAGCCTAAGAGCTAGGAGCTAAACAAATGTGCACTTTAAACAGACTTTCTTTGTGCATCTGTTTGTTCACTAGCAAAACTGAAAAGGCTTTTTCATTTTTGTCACTTTTGCATGAATTTCTCATTCTTGTCAAAGGAGTTTGTTTTCTACATTAAAAAGTATGACTTTTTTTGTTTTCTACTGAAATTCATTTTATTACTGAATTTTGCTTGTATTCTCAAATGGCTTTTGTTTTCTTATTTCATATAATTTAAAAGAACAAAAGAGAAAAAAGAATTCTGTGAGTTCTTACAAAAAATTGACAATTTTGAAAAACAATAGAAATACCATAATTTTTATTCACTATAATATTTGTACAGATTTGAGATATGCAATTATTTTGGTTGAAAAAAGCAATCACTTGCCAGTTGAACAATGCCATTAAAATTGGCAAGGATCCGTCATTCTCCCAGGAAACACAGCACACTTGTGAAACATGATTACCTCAAATGAATCTGTCATTTCACACACTTGAGAGCAACATAATTTTTGCCTAATGTGTGATTCTCTTTCAGTTTACATTACCCTAAAAAAAGGAAAGAAGTGTTAAAGCCTACTATTCTTTACTCGGGTTTGTTGGGGCTTTTTGTGTTAAAACTGGATACATTTCAAAGATTTGTGTGAATTTTAACTGTAACATGTTCTAGGATCCCATCCCACTTCTGTGAAAACTGACACTTTCCTTTTTAAATGAAAGCAGATTTCCGTATGCATTTTAAGGACTGACAGATCCACACTGTGGTCTGGCTGCACACTGCCAAGCACCCTGGTGCACTAATTTGATGACTTCTTCCAGAAGCTGCATCAAACTGAACATCTGTTTGGAACTCTCCATAATCCCAACCCCTGGTTTATGTGAACTAGAATTACCAGCCCACAGTGGTTTATGGCCCTGGGAGATCTCATCCATCAAAGAGAGCAAACAGAAGGACTTCTATTCCAGGATGATTTGTCTAAACAAACTTTTAACCCCCTTTTCACCAAATGCACAATTTATAGCTGTGAATAATTAGTTTTAACCCCTGATGTGGTAGTTTGCACAGCTTACATGCGATTTCTGGCACAGAGGTGGGCCCAAAAAATGTGGATGCACATAACACTGGTGAATCAAGAAAACTGACTTGCATTTTCTTTACAGATCGTTGGTGAATCTCTGGATAGTTTGAGTAGGCTCCTCCTTGCTTAGACTGACTTTCCAAGGAACTTTTGGTTTGCTCCAAGGTAATACACAGCCACTTTTCACTGTCAAATCGACTCCACAGAGGTATATCTGAAATTGCTTTACATACTCTCAAATCACATTGTAGCTGTCAACACTATATATGTTCCCAGTCCTACACAAGGTTTTTGTATTAGATATTATATCACCATTGCTGCTTTGTTACCTTTTGTTATGTCTTAAAATCTGCAACCAGTATCTAATATTCTAGAATATTAGGCTTCACAGAATTCGCATGTGCTGAATTCCTTTGAGGGGAGAAAAGAACCCTAGCAAGTAGGCTAAAACTCTATAACCTAGAGAAAGCAAGGGCTTGTAGTTTTCTGAATGTGTACTAGCACATGGCTTTCTGTAAAAAACGTGTTTTCAGAAAATATTTTATTTTCCTCTAAGAATAAGTTTTTTGGATTTAAATTTTTTTTTTCCTTTATATATTTTGATGATGATGCAATTGTTTTTTTCTCATTTTCTTTATGGTAATATAGTCCACTGTCAGGATAATTTCTATGTGTTCTTTTCATTCATGTAGAGATAACTGGACAAGATTCAGAAATGTAAAACATAGCATTGTTGTACTTCTAGGCCATTTCATTATTAATCTCATTTTTCAGAAAACAAACCACTTCAGGCTGGATGTTGGTGTAGATACACTTTGATTCTAAGCACTTTATATATAAACCTTTTTGCTTTTCTTCCAACAAACTTCTATATCTTTAGGCTTGCTATAGCAACATCAATGTTGTGTAAGGCTGCCCCAAATATTTCCTTATATAAGTACTGCCTGAAGTAAAAGTTTTACCCCTGTAGTGCACCATATCAATTGCTTACATTAAATCAATGATGAAATTGGTACACTTAGAAGAGCAAATCTTTTGCAATCAGTCTGAACTGAAAATAAGCCCTTTGCCATCTTTCTAGCTCTTTTTCTTTCTTCTGGGGCTGAGCGGCTTTAGACCCTTGGCTACCAACGCAGGTTTCTTTGGCATGTACCTCCATACCACACTGGCTTGCAGCTACCATCATAATAATTCTTTCCAGGGCATGCAGGGAACATAGAACAGGTTTTGGATAGTACTGGTCTTGATTTAAAACCAAAAGATCGCATTGAGATTCCCACTGAGATTCAGAGCTGGTCCTCATTCATGATCCTAAAACACCCATGGGAATATCTGGGAAAAGGCCTGAAGAAGGCTGAGGGAGGGATTTAGGAGCTGGTTTTGGTTCCCTAAGACCTCAGGGATGCACAATGAGAATAAGAGCTGCTGACACAGATTGCACCAGAGAGCTTCACTGTGCAGAGGGGCTGCTGAGTGTCCACCCCTGGACGTGCTCAAAACAAAACTCAGCCAGTTCCTGAGTAACCTAATGTGACCTCACAGCTGGCTTCACTGAGGGGCTGGGCTGCCCAATTTCCACTCTTCCTTCCGGCATAAAATATCTCATGATTCTGTTCCACAACACTGCGGTTCACCATAGTTAGCAAAAGTTTATTTTACCTTTTCAAAAAAATACTTGCATATGAAAGAATTTTTTTGCTATGTTTCCCCAAGAAACTTCCCAAGACCTTGTAGTCTTTTGTAAAAAAGAAATTATAGCTCTGTATACTGGTAAGTTTTCTGCCAATATTAGATTCCTCTTAATTCTCATATTTAACACAGTCATCTCAACTGAGTAGAGTTTTCACCAAAATAATTTCTATAAATACAAACTATCAAAAATGTAAACCATATAATAATTATATTATATTAATTATATTATATTATATTATATTATATTATATTATATTATATTATATTATATTATATTATATTATATTATATTATATTATATTATATTATATTATATTATATTATATTATATTATATTATATTATATTATATTATATTATATTATATTTATTATATGTAAATCATATATCCTGAAATAATTTCTGACAAATCACAATAAGTACCTTTTTTTGCCATTTCACTTTTTCAATATTTTGGTTCTGTAACTAGCAGAAATATCTATAATCCAATTATGTAAAAAAGTTTACTTTTGGACTTTAACTTCACTTTCAGGAAGGCTATTAGAACATTCTGAATTTTCAAAACATATAAGAATGCACAAAAAGGCTATCGAGAAACTTACCAGAACTGGTGACTTCCTACAAAATATTTTTGCTTTGATCAGTCTTTTTCTGATGAAAATTACTTCCAAGATTTTAAATATTACCCAGCCAGCCACACTCTGAACTCTACAAAAACCAAATAGCTGCTGCTGCTGCTTAGATAATGAAGGCAGGCTGATAAAACTTGCTGCAATAGAAATACCAGTTCAGCCTTTTATAGGTTCTAGACTATATGAAAGTCACCTCTCTCCCCTTCATTCTCCCTCTCTTTCTTTGCCCTTCAATGTGCAGTCACTCACAGCCTACAAGAGTGAAACAATATTAAAGTAAGCTCAATATGAAAGTAAGATCCAATTTCTGCAGCCTTTTTAATTTTATCTCTGCTGATGGTCTTTAAGACCTAAGGAAAACATGAAATGAGATCCTAAGGACAATGCTATTGTTTACTTCTAATGGAATTAATTTTGCAAATTTTTTCTCATAGTTACAGGCATAGAAATGTCATTTCCAGTTATTCTTTGTGAGGGGATGAAATAGAATATATAAAGGCATAAAAATACAATAAAGAAGAGTAAGTAGATAAGAGTGAATAATTCACATTTCATCAATGTGCGTCTTTATGATGGATATCCTCCTTATCAGACCCATATTTGCTTCTAAGCCTGGCACTATCTGACTTCTATTATTGCAAATTATTGCTGGCAATATTGAATTGTGGTCCTAAAATGCTAGACAAATGACTTAAACATAAAAGTATTGCTTTCACCCCAGTTAAAGCCGCTTGCACAATCACCTTGTCCTCATTTTGCCTCAGTACTCTGTTTGTCATACTAATGAATGTTTGCAGAGCCATATTTGCCAGCAGCCCTAGGCAGGATCAGCTCTGGCTTGTGCCATAAAAGCAGCATGGAAATTATATCTTCTCATGGAAACTTCCTAAAAAGCAGCTCATGGAGTCAAGGGCTGATTCTCAGAACTAAGAGATTTTTTTCTCTATGACATATTATTATTTGCAGTTATATGACAGTTATTTGCAGGCATAAATGCTTGCAGATTCTGAAGTGGCAACAAGGGAGTATCCAGACTGAGCAATATATAGAAGCAGAGATTTATCAAAAATACTGGCAGAATGTTTTTGTTGAACAGCACCTTGCAGCTATGGACTTGTGTTCAAACTAGGGACTCTGAGTTGCGGAAGGAAAAAAATGAAAACAAACAAACAAACAAACAAACAAACAAAACCTCTCCTAAAACATGTTACCTTTAGAATCCAAAATAGGTAAGCAGCCTCAGTAATTTTGCATGTGTGTTATAATCCTGGCTAGATCAAGGAAAAGACAGCAAGAGAGAGAAGTATATTTCCAAAAGTGGTGATTTGATGTCTTGATATTGGTCCTATTTTACTCTCTGGTATCAAGTTATTGGAATGCTTCAGAAGGTGGGAGAAGCAGAAAGGACAGGCTATTTAAATGCACTGCAGTTTCCTTCCTGTCCTGTTAAATTGTGAAGATAAATTTATCATGCAGCTATAAAACATGAGTTTTTATCTGAGCCCTGCAATCCTGAGTCATAGTAACTCAAAAGAACCTGTCAAAGGCACCAAAGGAAAAAACAGTTGGCAGAATAAATCCTAGTCAGTAAAAATGAAGAAATAATAGAATTGCTTTAGTGAACTTCATGTTAAATAGTAGAAAGTTCATCACCCAAGCATGGAAATCACCATCTCTACTCAAGTGTTGGGATACTCTGGATTTCATGCACGTCTGGTGAACAAAAAAATGGACAGAATATGGTTTTGATTATGGTTTTGGTTGCAATTGAATGTCTACTTTTGTCTCCATAGGCATGTTTTGGAGGTTGAAAAAAAAAAAAAGAAAAGCAGAAAACAGAAACCGACATGCATCTATTAATTATTAACATGATCCTAAGAAAACCAAAGAAAGCAAGAAAAATGTAACTTGCTTGACAGTGAACATTTTAAGATGAGCTCTTGTACAATGCTCAAACACCTGTCTTCTGCTGAGTGAGGTTTATTATGTTTGAAAAATCCAAAATATATGCCTTTCCATTACATTGTTAAACCCTCTTCCTGAAGAAAGATTCCTTTGTGATGGAAACACAAGCATTCTGAACAAAACTGCACAAGTGACAGGATTGCACAATTCAAAACCTAAATCTCAATGTAAAAAGCTCATTTACAGCCAAGTTCGTTTGTGGGAAAACAGTTCCTTGTCCTTTTCTGAGACACAGAAGTCAGTGTCAGATATTTCTAAAAGCAGAAATGCAAAAATCTAACCTATCATCCAGGAGTTAGCCTTAGCTTGAAAACAAATTCCTGTTATGGATTATATATAACTGGCTTAAGTTTGTACACCATTAGGTACCATCACCTGTCCTCCCAGTCCCTTTATTCCAAGATGGGGGAACATTAACAGGCTAAGTAAAATGCAAACATACAGCTCAAAAAGGCCTCTTGAATTTATCAGAATATGCTTCAAAAGCAGAGAAATATAGAAGAGACATTACAACTCACTAAATGCAATAAAAACCTTTCCAGAATATGACCTTTTTTCTGCTACATCTATCACTACCTCAGTATGTAATTCCTGATTAGTTACATATTTTTGTCAGAAAATAAATTCTAGAAATATTCACTGTCTAGCTATCTTTTTATTTTTGGAAGAGATGAAGTACTACAGATAAATTTTAAAGAGATTTCAGTTTCACTATCAATGGGCATGATGGACCTAAACAGCTTTTTAAAATCTGATCACTTTCACTGGATTGTTTTTCATTGGCAAATCCTCTCTGAGCTTTCTGATGAAGTGAAAGAAAAAAATAGCTAAAGAAAGCAGAGGTTTCTCTTTAATTTTTTTTCTAAGCTGAAAATGCATCTTTTAGTTGCAAACCAGCTTGAAATTATCTTTTGATTGTTCCTCTATACCAGAATTTTTCCTAGAAGTTATATTAGATGGGCAGCGAAAAAATGATACATTTACTCCCAGAACAATTACTAAGCCTAAAAAATGAAGTACTGCAGTCTTCTTTGACAGGTCACCCACAAAACAGACCAAAAGGTCTTTCCAATCTTTCTGCTTTCTCACAGAGTTTGGAGCATGAAGTCACCATCGCTCCTATTAAGACAACCCTCATTTTTATACAGCTGTCAACAGGTTTCTGTGTTGGCTGAGAAAATTTTGCTGAATTTCAGAATGACTGCAGAAAAAGTTCCTTTTTTTTTGTTATGCCCAAACAAACATGTCTCAATTTTGTTGACAAAGTAATATTCTTTGTTGCTGGTAAGATGACAGCAACATTTGCTTGATAGTAGTGCACTGGAACATATTTTACCTGCTGAAGGTGGGAAGAAGCTTAATAAAATTATTTTATTTTGTTGACAGAAGGAAAATAGACCTTTGAGGAAATTAATTTTGTCATTGGAAGAAAAACTGTGTTTTCTAAAAGTTCTTCCAATGTAGCATAAAACAACTCCTGTGCAAAAATGCATTTCTTACTCAGAATTCATATCTCCTACTTCCTTACCCCTTGCATTTCCTCTCTGATGGTTTAAGTTTTAACACTTGTACCTCTTTAAGTTACTAAAAAGATAGACTGTTATAGACATATTCTTCTATTCTTTCAATTCTCCATAAATTGCTTTTCAGAAATGACAAGCCAAAGAGACTTTTTGAAGCTATCATCTGTATTAATTCCTTATTATTCATTCTTGAATTATGTTCTTCATTGTGAAAGAATGAAAAAAAACCAAAATACTATCTATCTTCAATATGATTCACCTGAAAAGCTAACAGAAATTTAGAGAGTTTAAATATTCAGGTGAATTTTATTTACCAAAAATAATTTATTGGTTTTAATTTTTTCATTTATACTGTGCTGTATTTCAGATTACACTAACATGCAGTGACTTAACAACAACAGTGTAGAACTAATGAAAATGAAAAGAAGCAATTCTGAAAATTATGGGGAGCTGATGCTTGCACAGCTTGACCAGATAATCTGGAAGACAGAAATGGTTCTGATCCTGACACTCTCTGCAAGCATGCCCAAGAGATTTCACTTGCATTAGAGTACTATCTGCATAATGTGGCCATTTCTTTTGCCTGTCAAATAGGGAAAAAATCAAATATTCCTTTACCTGATGCCAGAGTTTTGTCTGAATTCCCCTCATTCTATACAGCTCACTGAATCATGATGGATTCAGCTGGGCTTTCTTTTCTCATGTTGTCTTTCACTAAGGTTTATCTTTGAGCTTTAGTGGTTCCATGAGTTCCATGCCTAGTCAATCATCTAAAAATTGCTGTGAACACAAATAATTCAAATAAACTTTCCATTTCCGTGCCACCAAAATTACAAAAAACCAGAAAATTGAAAAAGTATCACTGGCTACACTATAATTTCTGTCAAAAAACAAAAAAACAAAAACAGAAACAAAGATAATTTCTGTTAGTTCATTTAGTTCATTAGAGCTCCCAACTCTTCATTGCATATATGAAGAAATAGCTAGTGAGAAAAATGCATTATCCTGATCTTTATTATGTATGTAGCATGAAATTTTCTGAAATATATATTTACTAAAATTTTGGAGAAATATCCAGGCATTTTATAGTGTTTTTTTACATGGAGTACATGTAATCTTAGTCAATTTCCTGTTTAATTATGTTTCAATCTGCCAAGGTTATTTAAGAACAAGTGCTCAAAGAAGGCAGTACAATCAGAATCGCATCCACTGGAAGTTTACAGCCCAATAAAAATGTCATTCAATATACTAGAATTTTTTTTTTTAAATCACAACAATGGTAATTATGATGGTAATAATATTAACAATAACAGTAATAAAAAATAACCCTACAAGTCTTCAGTGTAACAAAGATAAATTCTAAAACTCAGCTTCTAAAAGAACAAATAAGTAACATCAACAAGTGAGGCAGGGGACATCCATCTCTGAATATCCATTAAAAAGCATCAGGTAAGAAGTTCAGTAAATAGAAACATCTTTGGGATCATAAAAGAATTATCTGTTGCTGAGATCCCATCTATAGCCATAAAATGGCAGTATAGGAGATTTGCTAAATGCTAAAGTGAAATGCCATTTATAGCAGATTTGATGCCATCAAATCTACATTCAAAAGTAGAGTTTCAAATCAATATTTTTACACCCTTGAAGATACTACCATTAAAAATTCTTCATCTGTGTCAAGGTTCTTCATATGACTATTTGTATCTCAAATGAATTAAACAACTGAAATGGAACACTAATTAAAATACTGAGATATGTTTCATAGAGATAATTTTTTGTGAGTCCTATCTCTGGGGGTCTGATGCTTCTTACCAGGTGTGGAGACCTCCCAGCCATCTCTAACAGTGAAAACTTGAACAGGTATTCCCTGCCACTGAATACAACAGTATAGTCTTAATTTTGTTTTAATTATAGTAGTTAGACTATCCAATATAACAGAGCAGTGATGTCACATATAGCACAGATATGAGAATACAAAATGAAGTTGTTCATAAATATGCAAGTTGTAGAATATAAATAAAAAGACCAAAATCAGTGGGATTCATCTCACTTGAATCTTATCACCCAAAATCTGTATTGTGTGTTAATTCCTGCAGTTTTGCATACCTATTTAACAAGTAAAAGGTGTGCTACTGAAAATACTTTTCTCCACTGACTACAAGAACTTTAATGTTGTGAATTTAGATCTGATACCTGACTTTTAGCCAACTACAGTCAGGTGAGATTAAATTTATCCTTACTTTCTAAAGAAAATTAATGGGTCTCCTGAAAAAACCTAAATTACATCCAAAACATGGAGCTTGCATACAAGGTATCTTCACATGTGTTTGGTACTTGCTGGTACTACATATAGAATGTCTAAGAAACCCTGAAGTACATAAAGATTTTCTTCAGAATAGACCACGTATCTTGCAGTTGAACTTGAATTTCTTTTATAAATCACAAATCTCTTGCAAATCACACAGACTTTAAGTTATATAATTATAAAGTACATTGAAAAAACTCCATCTCCTTTCCTTTCAGAGACATGACTCAAAAATTGATATGAAGTCTTGTCAATTGAAGAAAGATTTTTATTTTCACAAAAAAGTTGGGAAAAAAAAATACTTGCTCAGGATTGCTGTACTTAAGGGATTTGTCTTTCCTTTTTCTGGAGTTTGAAAGTCACTAAGAATGACAGGACTGAGTTCAGCAGGCCCTGTTCCTAATCTGCACCTTCTGTCTCTGCCCTGGGAACATTTGCCAGAGCTGTACACCTAGAAGAGAGAGAGAGAGGTCATTAACAATATTTTTTAAATCAAATTATAATTAAATTAAATAGACTCAATAAATTTAATTTTATAACCCAAAGAGTTTCATTTTTATAATTGTGAAAAAACAGTTTCTGCTGGAGCTTCAATATTTTTGTTTTCATTCTGAAACAGAATGGAATATATGTCAAAGCAGCAACATATCAGTTCATGATGAATATAATCCAGAAACGGTTCAAAAACGGCCCTTCCTCCATAGAAATGTCTCTTCTGAACATAAAATTCACTTTATAAAACATTTTATCTGTAAGAAATATTATCTATATAGAATCCAAAGCTACTGAAACTTATTCAATAAATTCATATGATAATGCATTTATAAAAATCAGAATTGTTTTACTGATATCTGACATATTTTTCTATGCAGTTTTGGCTTTATTTATGATTATAAAGAATATATATATTAATATTCTATATATAATATATAGAATTATATATTTAAAATTTTGAATTACATTTTCATTAAGCCAAAAACAATCCATATGCAAGTTAGACTTTATGCAACACTATGATTTTTTTTTCCTTTAATGAATCAAGAATTTGTAAAAGATAGTGTGAAAAATGAAATATTTCTTTGACAAGTCTTCACAGGGAGAATTAATGGATAAAATTATTTCTCTAGAAGTTATATTATTGCATTAATATGATTTCTTTGAGTTATATTACTTTCCAAAACCTCTGAACAACCCAATGAGTTTATGAGATGTATTTTTAAAAGGTTCCTTAAAAAAAAATCCTGTAATATTTCTACATTCAGTCAAATGAAGTTAAATAAATTATCATTTTAGAGAAAAACTGAATAAGATTGTAATAACTTAGGGGGTGAAAAGAGTATTAAAAGCACTTTATTTAATTATCTCGGTATTCCTATCTGCATCTTCTGACTCAGATTTATGCTGCAGACTTGCAAAGAAATTAAATTTTTAATGATATTAGAAAACATGTCATTTTAGGGAAAAATAAAATTTGATGTATTTGCTCAAAGCAATCACTTCTAAGAGCAAATGTATCTGCAGGCAAAAAAAATGAGGAAAAAAAAGGAAAAAGTAATAATTTAAAATAAACTCTATAATGATTTTGAACTTGCATGAGCATTATTCCATAGCTGGAAGAGCTTTCCAAGTCGAACATCTATTTGAGGAATTTAAATAGTCTATAAATTCTCTAGCTTATTGTTGCCATTTGCATTCCACAATGTGCACTATTAGAGCACTATTTGATGCACCCTCACAGATACATAAAGACTGATTTAATAAAACAGCCCTGGCTGTTCCAGGGCTGCTGTCCCTTCCCGAGCTACTGGGGAGGTGTTTCAGCTGCATAATTCAATACATAAAATCTCTCATTCACAAAAGGCATAACTCACTTCCTGCAAGGGAATAATTCGTGTGACTGTCAGGGCAAATATCAGCAAAAGCTGCAGTCATTTCTCTCATACCAGAGAGAGGAGACATCAAAGAAATTGCCACATTCATAGGATCTAGGTATTTTTAAAGTTTGCAGGTAGAATAAGATAATGCTGCACTTTTGATAAACTTAGTGTTTATAAATTGTTTATAAACAATTAGTGTTTGTAAATAACTTAGTGTGGCAGATTGATCTTTACAAATAGATATATGTTTCACTGGTAACTAGATTTATGTTATTTTAATACAATCTTCATGGCAAGTGTTTATTGAAACAATGTATGCATCTTAGCCTTTTTCTAAACTCATTAAAAGATCACCAATTTTCTTCTATAATTTTAAAGCACCTACTACTGTGTTTTAGTTTAAACCACACTCTTCTCAGACACTTTTCTCAGACAAGAAGAATAATTATCTTACCAGTCATGATTAACATCAATATAGTGAGATATTGGCAAGTGCCAACATTGTAAGACATGTACAGTCTGATACATGGTTTAGTAATAGAGGAATTGTATTTAAGTAAACTAACAGCTGAAAGTAGTTGACAGAGTGAAAGTAAAGTAATAAAAAAGTTAATACAGCTATGTCTTTATGTTTAGTCTATGTTTATTTAATAATCAATTCTGAATAATATGTGAAAACTAATTTGCTGTCAGGGTCTTGGAACATTAAGCTAGAAGGATCCCTAGAAAATGTTATTTGGTCCATTAATACAGAGAAAATAAGACCAGCCCTACCACCATGCTTCAGCATTTACTTGTCTACCACAGCTGTGCATACTTACACAGATAAAGCCTCATTACTCTACCCAAGAGCTCTATACAGTGGCTGACAATCTTTCAAGTCACAAAGTCTTCCCTGACACCTGGTCTGAATCTACACTGCATCAATAAAATTCTACTATTTCTTCTACAAATCTGAGACGCCTTTCATGTACACTTCGGCCACCATTTCTTCTCCTAAAGTCTAAACAATCTTGAATCTGTAAGTCTTTCTGTAGGAAATATTTTCTGCATGTGCTGTCTTCAAGTGATTCAAGTGTCTCTCAGGGTGAAGCAACAAACCCTATACTAATGTGTTCCTCACTTTGCATAGGAAAAGGTTATACCATTGCTTATCGTAAATTTTTCTGCTTTCCAGGATGATATTACCTTGTAAGGTATCACTGTTGCCTCACAGTCAATTTACTATCCAGACACCTCTGAGCCACTCTGCCAATACTATATCCTGCAGCTGCCTGTTTATCCCTGCCAAGGCAGGGACTTAACATTTGCACGTGTCAAATGCAAATTTATGTTTTCCATACTATTTCTCCAATTTCTCCACATAATATCATTTCAAATTATCTCAGCAAATGTACAACAAGACAATTTTTGGCTCTTTGCACCTTCTAATAGTACCTGGACATTCACAAAATCATTGAATGACAGAAGGGTTAGTGCAACCCTTACAGAATTGCATTGAGTTCACCTTCCATTTCCATAATAGCATGGAGTTATTTAAAATAAGCCTCCAAGTAGGTTCCCAGACAGACTAAAAGCTGTGATACAGGCTTTTTTTGCCCCTAGATGATTCTGCCTGGTGTCAGGACTACTCTGCAGTTTATAAGACTGGGTTTATGGAAGTTGTGCCATTAATCAAATCTATCTTGTTATATGCCATTAATCAAATCTATCTTGTTATATGTTTATGATCACACATAAGCTCTTGTCTCTGCTTAGCAAGTAAATAACTCAAACAAATGATGGGCAAACACAAAAGGAGGCAGATGGTGTGCTTTACTTTTTCTTGTACTTGTTTACCACCCACCAGGGCAATGCTCTTGGGTCAGAATGGTCTGTGACAGACAAGAAGAAAAGAGACCAGATGTTAACTATAAATTGTTGTATTAAATTAATGCCAATCTGAAATACAACCAGCAATGGGGTCACTACTGCTGTGACACAAAAGAGAAAAAGCAGAGACTGTAACAGATATTTCTATTTTTTTCAGAGGGATTTTTTAATTATTATTTCTCACTAATCTAAAGCTTCAGTGACAGAATTTTCTATTACCTCAAGACATACAGGGAAATGCAGACACTTCTCAAAATTTTGTGGTTTCTGAGCTGAACATGGTCAGAAGTAGAACAGGGCTGTGCAGATAGTAGCCTCAGTTGTGGGAGCCATACTGGCAACCCAGTGGAATAATCCCAGGGGGCTAATTTTCCACTCCAGGGAGGCTCAGATTGGAATATGGCCATGCTGCTGCCAGTGCCCAAGAAACCTTGCTCACAGCTAGGTCAAATATCTGTGCATGGCACTGTATCACATGATGTAGGTACACTAATGAGAAATGAAGTAAAATACTACATCACTCTTTAAACTAACAAGTTATCTGATGAAATAAAACTCCCCAAAGTTATAAAGAAAAGTAATCCTCTAATTATCCTAGTCACTTTAATTGTAACTGACCATGAGACAGCTGTACGTATTATGGATGAATACTGCTTTAGAGGAAATCCCCAGCCATATCTCATTCTGAAGTAGATCCTTAGCCTGTGTAGAATGACATATCCCTCTTTAATGCCAAGATGTTGTAGCTGATTAAAACAACTTCAGATGTGGCCCACTAAGACCTCTTCCATATGGCCTGCAGCCATGACCATTTGGTGTATCTTATTTCTGTACATCTGCACGACTTCCCCTGCAGTGACAGGACAAGACTTTCTGTAGGGACAGTTGATGCTTGCTTGATGTGAGGTGAACCATGAGCATTGACAATAGATGTTCATGAGATGAGAATATCTTTAAAAATATTTATAACCTTAGAAAATGGAGTGGGATTCACAGAAAAAAAAAAAAATAGCAAAGGAAATGTTTCCAAAGGGGAAAAAAAAAAAAGCAAGCATGACACTAAATAAAGTGATCCATTTAAAAGGCTGAGATTGGCTTTCTTTTAAAATAGACATTTTTAAAGCATTACTATTGAAATGACAGCAAAAACATTTTAAGCATCCATTTTAACTTTCAGTAACGGGAAATTGTTCAAAGGAACAATTGTAGGCATAATTCCAGCTGCTTTTATCAATACTAACATCACAGTGTAGGAGAAACAGAGCACATAGGCCACTGGTAGCCCACAAATTTATTTCTTGTAGTGTTCAGTACAGTAAAGGTAAGGCCATGGATATTCAATTTACAAGTTCTGAACTGTCTCACTGCTAAAAATCCTTTTAACCAGAAACCCTTGCTAGAATCAAGGATTTAGCTGTAAAAACATAAATGCCAGAAACACAAACTGTCATGGATGTATTCACTAGCACCCACTCTACATATTGCTTTTGTTATAATCTTGACATGTTAAGGTCTACTGCATTTCTGGCTAGTAATTTAATTCTACAGTATGGCAAAGCAAAATTCATTCATATCTTTATTTTTAAATTTCATGCTGGGAGTTACATTTATTTTTATTTTAGAGAAGCCTGTCTAGGAGATACATTTCTGGTCTTCCTGATTTTACTGAATATCTCAGACACATCAGAAATCTTTTGGCCTACTCACTCAGACAACATCAACAAACATAGCATGAAGATAAGATCAAAATAGGCCCTGCAAAATATGGTCCCTGAAGAAATATTACCCTGGAGGATGGAAAAGACAACAGGCATGTGTCTGCAATCCCTCCTGAGAAGAGGGGAAGAGATAACTGTGCTCATGGAAAGCATCTAGTGCTCCCACACAGGGTCTCCTCAGTTTCATGTGACATCAGAAATGACAAGCAGAAGTAAAAATTGTACTTGTTTTGTTTCAGGTTTATATTTTACTCTGCTGAAATACATGAGAGGGTTTTTTTAATATTTGACAATTATTGTTTCATATACAGACATTTTGTCATTGACCTGAAAATGTTAGCATCATCAAAAGGTTTTCTAACTTTCTATTATATGGACTTCCTTTTGCAGTTGTACAGAAATAGAGTCAGAACAGCATTGTCCATTTCTTCGTAGAAACACTTACTACATGTAAATTTCTCAACAGTCACCATATTAATTTCTTTCAACAGGAAAAAAGCTCTGGGAAGCTGTAAATCCCTTTGCTACTGATAGAGTTATGACAAGGTATTTGTCATCCTCAATTCCTTAACAGTCATATTTGCATTCCTACAAGGGGCAAAGAAGTAACTTTCTTGTACATTGAATGAAAGCAAAAGGAAACCAAATGAAACATGAGGTTTAGAGTGTGGATCCTTTTTTTTTAAGAGTATTCATCCTAAAACTTCAGCTTAAACCCAAAGAACAGGACAGCTCCAATCTCCAACCAGTGAGATATGTACTTATAATGACAACCGACCTCATTTCTACAGTGAGGTCACCTCCTCCATTCTTTTTTCCTGACTACCTGCTGGCTTTTGCAATAAAGCAGCATTTTTAGCTGCAGAGAAAAATTCCCATCAATAGCAAATATGAAACAGTAGTGTCTTGACAGCAGTGGACAAAATTTGGCAAATATATTTTTCTAAAAATTGAAAAGTAAATGTCTTACTCCATACATGATGATATTCAGAAATACTGGTGCTTCTTGAAGTACAGAGGAGAAAAATAAATTTCTAATACTGGATTAACTACTGCTGTCAAGATGGCCAGTTTAGCACAATCTAAAAAGGGCCTCCACCTTCCAAAAAATTCATAAAGCCCAAGGTGGTCTCATAGTAATTTAGCAGAGAAAAATAACAACATTCACACCAATGTTTTTTGGTTTGTTTGTTTTATTTCTGTTGGACAGAAACACATGCATTATGTAGTTTGCACTATTTTTTAACTTTTTCTAATAACATTGACCTCAGATGTATGCAGACATTCTGACTTGGCAGGGAGTTCTTCCAGCTATGCAGAATCAGGCTGAGTGCCTGACATTAAAATGTCTAGAACGTTATCCAGATTTCATCAGCATTTATTTGGCACTCACTGAACTTCATAAAGTAATTTCAGGTTTATATCTCATAGTAGGTGACTTCATACAATCCTTTAATGGGTACAAAAAAACAGTAAGCAAAATCACAGGGCAGACAAAACAGATGCCAGGCAAATATTGACTGGGTTTACCTGGCTGGTGTCATGTAAGTTTGAGCTATTCTTTTTATCTTTCCTCTGCATTTAGTTCTGTGCAATGTGGGAAAAGAGTAAATATTGCATAAATATTGTAAAAATTACTCAGCTCCTACAAAGTAGGAACATCCCAGTAGATGCCTTATCTCACTCCCTGCTGATATTGCCATAACACACATCCAAACAGTGCTAGCAAGAAAATTAAGAAGCTGAAGAAGAAATTTGGAGGAGGAGGGTTCAAATTGAGGCAGAAGGAAAATAACTAGTAGTTGCTAACTCAGCTGTTTAACTACGACTGGCTGGGCAGTTTGGTTTGTACATAACCAAGCTGTGTACATAACATGAGCAGTTTTGCTGTATGAAGGTCAGCTGTCACAGCAATGATATCCCAAAATATATTTGGACAGATGGTTCTTTATAACTGAGCAAAACATCTGTCTAGATGCTCATACACAGTATGTCTAGTCAGTGGAAATGTCACACCTGTGTAAGATGTTTGCTTCCAGATGTAGTAACTCTGTGGCTTTAACAGTGTTTAATGGTGCTTCTGGCTAGCAGAAGCTGCTGGGCAATTTTCAGCAGTCTAGACTGAGCTAATTTCAGTGATGATACAGCTCCAGGCTCTTTTTAGTGATGCCCAGCCACTGGTCAACAAGGAATGGGCATGAACAGAATAACCTGGAACTGTACCCTTTTGTAAGAGGAGTGAAACACAGTACATGGTTGCCTAGATAAGTTATGAAGAGAAAAACACCCAACTGGTGAGAACCCTGATCAAACTGCTCTAGGTGACCCTCCTTGAAGCAGCAAACTGGACCAATTATCTCCAGAGCTGCTTTTCAGCCCCAGCCATCCTCTGTGATTCTGAGGTGTTCATGATTTGGTTTTGTGCTTTTGCAAATTTTTCAACTCTTCATTCTCTAGGGATAACAATTTATACAGAAAATGGCTTTAAACTGAATTAGCTTGTCTTGTGAAAGACTGTTTATATTTCAGAAACTGGAATATTACCCAGCAAATCTTCAACAGCCAAAAAGTTCAGTGAGAAGATTCTGCAAAACATAATTAGTGTTAAAGAACAAATGTGCAGGGTTATATTACATTCCTGTAGCATCAGCTACTCAGCTAGGAACACCTGATGTGATTTGTTTTCATTTTAATAAGATTTGGGATACACATAACAGAGCAAACTTTTAAAAGTAGATGACAATTAGTTCTGTAGATATGAAAAGTGGAAATTATGGGAGCAAGTTGTCTCATTTTAGGACTCTATTCAAGGGTGTTTTGAAAATGAATTTGAAAGAAAGCTGCACAGAATCTTAGGGGAAAAATTATTTTTTTTATTCCAGTCATCATCAGATAGCATCCTCTCCCTGTCTAGCAGACATTGCTATCCTTATTAGTATTTCTAAGTACTTACAATTAATCCACATAGGGTGATTATTAACTAGTGTTAGAATAATTTCTGCACAGTGAAAGATATTGTCACACCATATATTGTTTCTACTAAAGAAATACAATATACATTTGGCCACAGACAGTGCTATATTAAGAATTCATCAACTAATTTGTAGAGGGCTAGTTTAGATGTTAAAAAACTTTATGTGGACTTCTAAATATTCCTATCCACAAATATTTTGTACATTTGCTACAATGCAGGTCTTGAATGTGCCCAAAACATATTTAATACTGTAGGCAATAACACAAGTGTGTATGTAAGTGCTGACAGATAAATAAGTAAAAAAGTAAAATACAGTAAATAAATGGTTAGCAGCAATGGGAAAATAAGCAAAGTTAAATAACAGTGTAGGATCTGCTTCATTCTTGAGAAGTGATAAAAACTGAACTTTATAGTCAGACTATAAACTGAAGTTTATAGTCAGTGTATGGTGTAATAATATGTAATAGCCAGTATATGGTGCTGAAAATTAGGAACCTAAAGTGCAAAAGTATCTCCTGTAGATCAATAATAAAAATGATAGTAAATTGATAAAATGAACTAACATGGCCCAGAGACAGCCTGCAGAGCAATTTATGCTGTCTTTTCCAAATTTTAGCTGTTGATGAACATTCAGTTCAGATCTGGATGATCAGGGTTTTTGAACTGTCCATTTGGACTGTTCATATTTTCATCTTTAATGACTATTGCAAAGTCATGTCTGGTCTTGAGTTACTTTAAAGAAACACAATTTTCTTCTTTTCAATCTATGAGCTAATCCTCTTTTCAAATGCATACATTATGAAAAATCAACTCAACAGAAATATCATCCATGTTCAGCTGTTACATCAGCTTTTGAACTGTGTGCATGTTTACATAAACAAAAAACCCCACAAAAATACACTAAAAAATCTACACATGTGAACACATGCACACATATATATTTGGATACACATGTCAATACTAAAATCTCAGATTAAATTCAATAGTGACTTCTGATGCAAATAGACTTTAAGCTGTTTCCAATGTAAATGAAATTACATACGTAATATTATTCCTCTATAATTCTTCTCTTTTTGAGGATTATTACTATTATTATTAACCCAAATCCAGAGATACACATAACTTTAACATTATTGCCAGTTGCCTTCTGAATCTACATCACATATTCTGCAATACATTTACGCCAGTTGTATTCCATATCCCATTCCATCCCATATTTACAGACACTGCTTTTCAGTTCTGCCAGGCTCTTTCAATCTTCTCTGTTTAGCAAGGAATGTGTATTCCACCTTTGAAGACTGTGTTTTCCAGTGCATATATAATTAAATATTGGCACCTACCAGGGGGCTGGATCACTTCTGAAATGTACCATCAAACTAACTCAAACTCAGTAGCAATATTTTTAAAATGGCCCCTTATTGTGCATAGTCCAATTCTTGTATTTACCTTCTTCACTTGAACAATGCACTAGGAAACATTTTTAGCAAGTTTTAACAGTGCTAGGAGATATCTTGTAATATGTTCCAAATTATACTAAAAGTGTACATGCTACATATTTGGCTTCACAACATTTGTTAGTTTGGTTAACGAAAATCACAAAGAAAATAAAGATTAATATGGGCCAGAATTCATAATGGTCAAACAATTTTGCTCATGTGACAGAATTTTCCTCTATTTTTAGTTCTACACTAGAGAGATAGCACAAAAAATGTAGTCTATAATACAGAGGCATCTCTAGATTTTTGACTCTCTTCATGGGTGATAGTGTTTCCTCTATTGTCATGTTTAATAATATTTTGATGCCATAGAAAAAAAAAAAATCATACTACTCTATGCATACATGGGATGAGAAAAATAAGTACAGTGATACATTAAGAGCAGAATTTTTTTTTAAAGAGACTCTGTTCTAACTGGCCTCCAGCATCAGTTTATATATTAAAAACCTGAAGATAATATTATTCCTATTATTATTGCTATGTTACTGTTAATAGCAAGCCCTCTTATTAATCTATTTTCCTCTAGACTCAGCTGGCTTACCTAATCAATATGGGTTGTTAATAGAAGATCATAAGGTAACTGGCATATAGTCTCAGTGTTGTTGTAAGATAAAGAGTAGTACTTTTAATAGTTTCTTATTTCAAAGAATATGTAGATATTCACATACTGCAGAAACCAGGTTTTTTCATCAAGAGGAAAAATTAAGATTTGAGATATGATTTTGATATTTTTTTCTGTTTTAATTGGAAAACACCTAAATTTTCTATAACAGCAACCAAAAATCATGCCCATGATCAGTTTGGGTTACTACAGGATTTTCCACTAGTTCTGAAATTTTGCATGTTGTCTATAATAGTTTATGTTATAAAAAGATAACATTATTTCAAACTAGTTTTGTCTTAAAGGCTTTACAAAAGCCTTTTTGAACTGTTTCAAACCAATTTTCAATTTTCTTTGTTTCCCTCATAAAAATACATTTTGGAAAGGTGAAACAAACTGAAATCAGTGAATTCTTATAGGAAGATTAGATTTTGGTGAATCTGCATGTTCCAAATAAAAAACAAAACAAAAGAAAACAAAACAACCAAACAAACAAACAAAAAAAAAACACCAAAAAAAACCCAAACCAACCAAAACACAACTAGTGCCTAACTAGGTCAAAAATACCAATCCAATAAATTCCCACTAAACCTGTTAGAGGTCTGCCATTCACATTTTATATCAACATTCACAGTGACTAGTGCTGTAGAGAAGTTCCTTGCCATAATTTTTATATTTGTCCTTAACAAAGAATAAAGGTTTTGTTTTTCTTGGTCTTCAAAGACTAGGTAAATCCTAGAATTTGTGCTGAATTAAAAAGTTTCAGTGTTATCTGAAAATCTCAATGGTTAAATTATCAATAAAGTAATCAGGGGTCCAAAAACAATCTTTCATTTGCTAGGAAGCTGAGCTGTAAGCCTCATTAGGTCCTCTCTACAGTTTTCATTTAAAAATAATAATCTCAGAAGTGAGACAAGTAGTCTGTGAGGATGTAACAGAACAGATTTCCACATCAAAGTGTCACCAGTTAAGATACTTTATCTGAAGTATTTATAGTGCAAGATATGCAATCTCTTTCAAGTCACATGGTGCTACTCTTGCTAATAGCTAAAGCCTTAATGCAGAAATAGTCTTTCTGAGATTAATTTATCAATATAGGTTTTATATTGATATGTGAAATCAATATTTTATATTGAATTTATCAATATAGGACACTTTTGCACATTAAAGGTACGGTGGCCCCTTGGCTCAGATAAGTTGCTCAAGTTAATTGGTTTACACATATGTGCTTGCAAACTGACCTGAAAAAAATGAAGTTGAATAAAATTCAGAGAAAATAAGTAAATCTTTCAGATTAACAGACTGACTAGAGAGGGGTAGGTATATTGATCATGGTAAAATTGAAGGCAAATGTTAGATGCCAACAGTTTCAAAATGAGTGAATGAATTTTTGAATGGTAGGAGATATTTTTTTAAATACAGAGTATGGCAGTATGGTAGGTATAAAGAGGCCAAAGTTTCACCAAATTTAAAGACAATAACGAAGAAATTAATGGCAAAATTTTACACACTTCTGTCTAATCTACTAAAACTTCTTGTCTACTAAATATGCAATTATCTGTTCTCCACACACCATGTGTCAATGTCCAGTACTGGAACTGGACTGAAGTTCCTTACAGGAAGGGGATTTGGGTACGGTGTGTCCATTTATCAGAACATTTCAGACAATGAGTCACTGGGAGCTCTGAGAAGCAGCATCATCAGCAAAATCCTTTACTGCATTGCTGCTGGGAAGGTTGCATTAATGACACTGATAATGTTGAGGAACTGACTGTGTAAAGATTACTTTAGAGTAAAAAGTACTCAGAATAAAGTAGGTCACATAGAACTTGCTCACATTCAAATCATATGGCTACTCTCATCCTTAATTTTAAATTATATTGTCTGTTATGGGGCAGCTGGGTTTAGGATTTTTTCTTTTGATAACCTGAGAGAAATGCTTGATTTTTTTCAACACAGGAATGAATTCTGCTACTGCAAATATACTGTGGTTGATAAAAGCAAACTATTTGACAAACTGTCAGATGCATATACAAAATGACAGCTACCCCCTTTAGTGTTGTTGGAATAACAGACTTGAAAATTAAAACCAACTATAATTAACTTTTACAAACGATGGGATGCAGAGTGGAATCCCCAGGCAATCATTCCTAGGACATTCAAGGCTCAGATTTGATTCTCCATTCTCTCTAATTTGAAGAAAAACCTCCTACTTAGCAGTGTACTGGCAATATAAGGAATGTGAGGGGGGCATAAGTCCAGCCCCAGATGATTCAATTCCCCAGGAGAATGTAAGTGAAAAGTTGTGTCATAGGGAACCTTTATTCTTTGCTAGCTTCCTTCTTCTTTGAAGTGCAGACAATGAGAAAACACATCTAAAGGAAGAAACATTCACTTTATGTGCCCTCATCTTCTGCATCAGTGAATGTGGGAAGGTCTGTTTCCGACCTCATGAGCCAAGGTACTAAGGAAAGAAGTAAAGTATAGCCTTGTCTCACTGTAGAAAACCCCATGCAATGGTGTCTCTGAATATCACTCCAGGAATTCTAAAACTTAAGTGAAAGCTGGCAGACTTTTTACAGGCTCTTAAACCTTCTATTACACTCTCTACTTTATTCTGGAATAGCCTACTTGGGAAAGTAATAGAAGATGAAAGTGCTGGAAAGCAGCAGGAATTCTCTTCCAGTGCATGAATAGACTCAAATCTTCTTCTTAAATGTTACCTCAAAAGACCTTACAAAATCAGGACAAAGAAACATTGCATCTTCTTCCTGTACTGATCCTGGATCAGGGTCTTTGATTTCATTGACATAATTCTACTGCTGAAAACCTCTCTCAGGACACTGAGGAAGCATTTGGGCTTGTCCCTTAATTTTGTGTTTGTGAATGTGACTCTTAGGAAGGAACAACAAAATGTTATTCCATACTCAAAAACCCTGACCTATACAAAGATAAATCCAAAGCTCCTTATCAAGATGATAACTCTCACAGTGCCTGAGAGATGTTTTTTTCCTGGCGTAGCAATGGTACAAGACCTCCAAATTTATTATAATTTGGTTGTAAAAGGGAAAAATTCTGAAAATTCTGAAAGCATTTGAACCTCACAAATCATAAAATTTCACTGGTGTTACTTCAGGTTTTCACAAGCCCAGAGCAGAACCTGACCAAGCCTATTAAAAGACTTGACAGTTGATTATACAATGAGATATGCCCCAACACACTGAGAAAAAGTCACTGTAACAGATGCAGAAAATCAATTCCATTGTACTAGGAAAAAAAAGGCAGCTTCCTTAGTTTCAGAGGGAATTTTCTGTCATTGTGGAAAGTGGATTTGAATACAGGAGGAGTTGATCCTACATGTTCAGATAGAAATCTTCTGTCCTTTTCTCAACAGAAATAATTTTTTCATGCTTTGTTCAGAAATTTAAAGGTGATGTTCTACAGAGATGGTGATGGGCATTCTTGTTTTAATTTACACAATCAGAACAGTAAATAAAAAGTAAATCAAACCTCAGTAACACGATCAAATGGAAGAAATAATATGGAATAATAAAAGTAGAAGAAGTAATATGGAATAATAAAGCAGAAACATAGGGAGTGACATTTAATTAATCAGCAGCATTAATCAAATTAAAACTGTCCTTCAAGATCACCTCATCTAAGACCATTTCTATAGATATATACAATCCATCTGTGTGGATCCCATCATAATCATTTATTTTGCCTCCTTGAGATGGAAACAGTAATTGCAGGATTGTTGCAAGTGTTTAATCTACAGGAAGAAGATAAAAATGGCGTGAATTAGCTGAGACTCACAGGTGGCAGCAGATATATGCAAGAGTAAGAACAGAAACAGAGGAAACCATAAACAGGAAACTAATTCATGTGCTCAACCTCAAGTGTTTTAGAAATTCTTGCCTACCTGATCCCACACAAGAGGAACTCTTTTCATTTCCACGGCCCATCTGTCCAGACTCATCGCAAACAAAATCTTTTAGTGATTCAAGACCTGAAAGGATGCTTCCCATTGCTAACAAACCACAACACTAGCACACAGTCTTTCTGTGGCAGTCCTTAAGTGAATTTGTGTATAATTTGCTGAGAATATGTCCCAGACAGTCCTGTTCTCAAACAGGAGGGTTGGTCATGCTTTGGCGGTATCTGATGGATACATTACAGATGTACAAATATAAAGGAAATATTTTCTTTATGCCAGTATAGAACCAACAAATTCACTTCAATTAGATAATTTGTGGTAACTTGTTATGCTCCACTTAGCTTTCCTAATTGCAGACAAGAAACAGGCCTGTAATTCAGCACACATCCTGAAGTTTCACTGAGAACTGAAAACACATTTGAAAGATTTGCCTTGGGGATTAAATGATCAGAAGCTGATGTTCTCTTGGTCTGTGATTGAAACCAGTAAAGTTTTGAATCCAAATGCTAAGGAGAAATTCAAGTAATACAAACTAGTAAATAACAGACACAGAGAAATATGGTTTGTTCCTAGCTCGGCAAAAATAGAGTACTTATGTCTGGCAAAAGCCCTGTACAGACTTCTATCTTTATAATTGCTAAGGGAGAAGCACAATACAAATGATTTAGGGGCTCCATCTGAACAAGTGCAAGAACTTTCACTCAGTTTATTGATGGTAGGAATTGCAGGGAAGAAAAAAAATGGGAAAATAGACAGGTACTCTTTACATCAGTGTCTCTTGGATTCTGTTGAACAGCTACCTGTAGCATCTCGCAAGAAAAGGAAATTTCCTTCACTCTAACAGACCTTGCTTTGGCAAATACTGCAGCAGTGTCATGAGCTGTGATTTCTGCTGATATGTTTTCAGATTGCTTGATGTTTCATACTGAATAAGAATGTGGTAAACTAGCTTTCCTACAAATTATTGTGGACATAAACTGGACTCAGACTGCATGGATAAGTATACCATGTGGCTCACTACCAGGAGTAGTGAGAGAAGGAGAGAAGCATTACTCCCATCCCACCCCATCCCATCTCTTTCTTCACTCCCTCATAACCACTCCAGGTGATATTGTCTCTTGAGCTAAGGGTCGGGCTGAACTCTTCTTCAGTAGAAGAAGCAGAAGACTACACTGTATTTTTCTAGTTAATTTTTCTGCCAAATTTGTCAGAATCTATGAAGGGGATGAGTGTGCACTAGAGCAGGCATGAGTGGCCATAGCACAGGACAGAGATGGGTAGAAAATGTATGGGGAGAGAAGGATAGAAAGACAAGAAAGCCATGGCCATGATGGGATGCATCCACAAGTGCTGAGAGAGCTGGTAGACATCATAATGGGTCTGATTGTGATTATCTTTGAAGGGTTGTGGAGATCAGGAGCCGTTTCTGAGAACTGGAAGAAAGAAAATGTTATCTTGGTTTTCAAAAAGTGTAAGGAGGACACAGGGATCTACAGTTTCAGTTTCCCTGGAGAGGAAATGGAGTCTCTCAGTATGGAGGACACCTGTGCCATTATGGAGGTTGCACTAGACAAGACGATGATCACAAGCAGTCAGCATTAAAGGTAAATCATGTCTGACCAACTTGATTATCTCATATGATGAAACAACTACCTGGATGAATGAGGAAAGAGCAGTGGATATTGTCCACCTTGACTTCAGCAAGGCTTTTGACACTGCCTCCCTTGCAGTATCTTCACAGGAAAACAGGAAGTGTGAACTGGATGAAGAAACAGCACGTGGACTGAGAACTGGCTGTACAGCCGCTCCCAGAGGGTTGAAACCAGTGGCACTGGATCCAGTAGGAGGCCTGTCACTAGTGGTGCCCCCCAGGAGTCAATACTGGGCCCAGTATTGTTTAACTTATTCATCAATGGCTTGGAGAAGGGCAGATGCACCTCAGCACAAAGCTGGGAGGAGAGGCTGACACCTCAGAGAGCTGTGCAGCCCTTCAGAACCCTTGACAGGCTGGAGAGTTGGGCAGAGAAGAACAATATGAAATTCAGAAAGGGAAGATCCAGAGTCCTGCACCTGAGGAGGAAGGATCCCATGCACCTGTACGGGCCAGGGGCTGACCTGCTGGGAAGCAGCTCTGTGCACAAGGACTGCGGGTCCTGGTGTGCAACAAGCTGACCATGAGCAGCAGTGCCCTGTGGCCAAGGCCAGAGTGTGCTGGGGTGCATCAGGAGGAGAATCTTCAGCAGGTCTTGGGAGCTGATCCTGCCTCTCTACTCAGGCCTGGTGAGGCCATGTCTGGACTGCTGTGTGCAGTTCTGGGCTCCTCAGGACAAGAGAGACATGAAACTCTTGGACTGGGTCCAGTGGAGAGCAATGAGATTAAGGAACTGGAGCATCTCTCTTATGAAGGAGCTGGGTCTGTTCAGCCTTGAGAAGAGACAACTGAGAGGGGACCCCATCAGGGTCTGTCAGTGCCTGCAGGGAGGGTCAGAGCATGGACCAGGCTCTGCTCAGAGGTGCCAGACAATGGGACAAGAGACATGGGGCAGAGAGTGGTGCACAGGAAATTCCACCTGAACATGGGAAGAAATTCTTTACTGTGTGGGTGACCATGGACTGGAACAGATGGCCCAAAAATATTGTGGAGTTGCCCTCACTGGAGATATCCAAGCACCATCTGGACACAATCCTGTGCCATGTGCTCTGGGATGGCCCTGCCTGAACAGGGAGGTTGGGCCAGAGCACTGTGGGCCCCTCCAACCTGACTCATTCTGTGATTCTGTGATTCTGTGATTCTGTGAAGAGAAGATAACCTATTTCTTGACACCGGCCTATCAGATCAGTGTTCCACATCTTGGCATGCCAACTTGGAAATTTGTCTGAAAACCTCACTTTGGAAATCACCCTCCTTTTCTCTTCTGACCATCTGCCATTTTACCTGTGTTTACCATCTCATCCTGGTCCCTTTCCATGATCTGCTTGTTCTTTCATTTCCTCACCTCTCTCTTCCAGAATTTCGGCTCTCACATTGGTTCTTGTTTCCCTTGCCACATCCTCATTTCTCATTTTCTCCAATTTTTTTAAACCCAATTTAAAAAAGTTAAGAAAATCCCCAACAATCAAAAGCCATTGCTATCTGCTGCATACAATCCTCTGTAATGGGTAGATACCTCAAGTCAAACTTTCTTACTGACAAGCTACATGACAATAGAGATGATTGCAGTAAGTTAAATTCTAATGATTCAGATTTCAGACTGTGTTGACCTTTCTCTCACCCACCATTTTTAGGTCTGTCTCACTTGATAAAATTCCTACCAAGATTTTTTTAGAAGATGCTTTTGAAAGAATTAGAGCAGTCTATGCACCTTAGCAAGCAACAAGACACTAATCTAATCAAAGCACAAATCTCTGGCACGTTCCACGTAGCCAAAATCATCAGTGAGTGCTTGTGAGTGTGAAGTAGTTCTTGGTAAAACCAACACAGCTCAGCCTTCAGCACAGACTCAGCACAACAGATGAGTTGTCTCAATTTCTGCCCTGCAAGCACTCCTCTCAGCAGGAGGGTTTTCAGCATCACTAGAGACATAAAGCTCTCCCAAATCCTGCACAAAGGAACAACAGGATGTGGGAACCAGTCCTGCTTCAGTACCCAGCAAAGAAAAACAGCTTGCAGGATAATTTTACACACACTTGACAGATGTGAGGAGTGAAACACACACGTGTCTGTACTGTCAGATGCATGGGGTACCCTGGGTGATATGGAGAATCAGCACAGGGAAGAGAGTGAGTGAGAGGGAAGAATTAGCCCAGGGAAAGGAGTGAGTGATACTGAGAAGAGAAGCCAGCAACCAAGCTGGGAGCTAATCTGGGTCTGCTCTGTTTCTAGGTCATTTTACCAAGGCAGTCAAATGCTGCCTTTTACTGGAGGTAGACTGTGGGATGCTGTTCCAGCACAGTGATAGCTGAGTCTTAAAAATGAGGTTGGGTCAGATTAGATATTTTCTCTATTTCCTTAGAAAGGGAAGAAAGTAGCCATCTATATCATTAAAGTCAGTGTTCCAATAGCAAAACTAACTAATCCCACTTTCTGTTTTTCACATTTGACAACCTTGATTGTGTACAGGATTTCCTATTTTCTGAAGTGTCACGGGGCCTCAAATTGTGTTTTCTGAAACTGGATCATGATTTCTGAAACTTGAAGACAAACTGTTGGAGGTTCTGATTAAATATTGATTCTTGCATTCAACACTGTAAATGCCTGTTATAGAACACAGAACAAACAGATCTCCCTGTCATAGATTTAGATGTTTAATTTTGCAGCTAGCTAATTTGACTGGATAAAGTTGTTGCCCAGTATGTTATATATTTTGCTAGTTATGCTGCAACTCTGTGGTGTTAAATAACTCTCTTATTTATGACTAAATACCTCTCTTATTTACAACTATTTTCATTTTGGGTATCTGGATCAACAGGCTATTTTTGAAGTGTACACTTTCCACTCTCATTGCCAAAACTCAGAGCCTCTTGTACCAATAGAGTGTGCAGATTTTTTTCCTTCCAACTATGCTTGAAGGATATTAAATCCATTACCTTTTTTTCCCTCATCTTTTCATAAGCTTATATAAATTATATAATTTTTAGCTTCTACCATAGAATCTTCTCATCTCCCAATTACTCAGCTCCCACTTAACAAGTTGTCAAGTGATTACTCAAGCAGCAAAAGGCATGAGCCTATGGAATTGTAAATTATTTATTTATTATAGGTAGTTGAAAATTAGCCCAACCAGTCCTATGGAAAATAAAAACGAACTCCTTAATTATGAAAAATAAAAACGAACTCCTTAATTAGATGGACTGCTGAGCAATAATAAACAGAAAGTTTCAAGGCACTATGAAGACAAAAGTGTAATTGCAGAGGTGCTATTGCTGATTTTACTTGCCTGCTTTGAGAATTCCCAGATACCTGCTCCCTACCTGCCTTCCCTGACCCTGTGATGTCTGCAGGGTCACCAGCTTTTTGTATCCAGTCTGTTCTGATAGGAAGTGTAATATTTCAGTTTCTGTGCACTGATACCAGCCTTGAGGAGAGGGACTCTCAATGCAGGGAGGAAATGAGAAAGATGGGGTCGCCAGTTCCAGCCTGAGAGTACAGAATCATCTCCACATGACTGTATAACAGAACACTTACTGACTTCACAGGGGTGTTCTGACCTTCTTCAGAGATCCTACCAGACCTGTTAGTGGAATCCAATAAACCTTGCTTTTCAAGCAAGCCTTTTAATATTTTGGTTTATTTAAAGGGAAAAAAAAAAGGATGTCACTGTGGACTCCTAAGTATGATACAGTCTATACTCATGTGGTGCTCTTTTTAAAGTAGTACATCAGAAAAGCAAATTTAATTCCCTCTTCAGCTTAAAAAACCCACATCTACTATAAAGGATCTTTAAATGTAAACTTCAAGACTTGTGTTTAAATTTGGGCCAGTGAACAGCAGCAAATGCAACTTTTTGGAAGTAGTGGAAGTACAAAGCAGTAAAGATACAAAGGCTCATTCAGACTGAAATGTTTTGGCCAGTTATATTAATCCAATGACCAATGTATTTAAACAATGTGGAGTTAACACTATTCTTTGGTGCAAGACTAGTTACTACCTAGACATTTTCTTCTCTTATTTTTTCCTGCCTCTGTCAGGCTAGCAACCATTCACTCAAATCTGGCAAACGTTAGAAACCAATTCTCCCAATGAACTTGGCCAGCCTGTCTTTTGGAGAAAGGCAAATTCAGTTCCCACCTGGTGGCTTGGACTCATGCCCATGTATTGTTTAGCTGAGAATTGAGGGTCACAGGGGGGAAAGGCTACAAGCAGCAGGGGAAGAGGGAGGAAAAGGAATTCTTGCTGGTTCTCTTGCCCTAACACTTGGCATTACTCCATATGTCTGGAGTCAGCACTTTTTCATTTCTTGCTTTACATTGCCTTGGCTTCAAAAAAACCCAAAAACATAAATGGAAAGAGGTGTCCAATTAGAAAAGCTGATGAAACAGTGGACAAAGTGCATTTTTCTGGACAAAACAAAAATTGTGTGTTTGTCTTTGATAGATCAGCAAAAGAGATAGGAAAATAATTACACTTAACACACTCAATTGCATTTTAAAAGCTGAGGACTATCACTATTAGAAAAAATTGCATACTGTAGAGCATATGAGACTTAATAGGACTTTAGAATGACTGATCATTTCCCATTAGGCACCCCTCAAAAGGCAGAAAAGAGTATTAGTTTATCTAGACACTACTGTAATTATTGAACACAACACAGCTCTTACCTCAATTACTTCCTTTGTCACAACATTTTTTCGTACATAAGTCATTGAAGTATTCAAAACAAATTGGAAGTTTTTAGTCTTTATTATTTGAAATAAAGCTCACATACACTTTTGTCAAGATTTCCTAGGCTACATATTCAGTTTTATCTCCTCTGACTCAAACCAAGTCAAGTTCTACTCATCCCCTTCAGGAGTAAAAATGGATGAAAGTGTCAAATGAATTAAGTAACAGTTTTCACCCAGCAGATACTAAGGGTATGGGAGGACACTGGAAGTTATGGATTGTAGCCCTGACGTGCATAGTTCAGTTTAAAAAGTACTGTCAGTTTTTATTCTGATAAGATTCATCTGTGAAAGACCCAGACTGACAGTAGCAGATAAAAATTTTAATGGAACAATATTTATAGCTGATTTAGAATTAACTGTAATGGATCATCACAAAGTAATGCCTAACTGGCTTGTGTTCTCTCTGACAAATATACCCACAAGTGTAATCGTATTAGGGAAGGTTTGCATTAATTTTAAAAGAAAACCATGCTTTATGCTTGAAATGGCATAGCTAGCAGCATTATTCCATGATTTTGATAACACTTTCATTTGAATAACAATCTCTGCTCTGAATTAACAATACCTAGATATGATACATCTACAAAACCAGATGAAAATTTCTCTGTACCATTTTAGAAATGTCTATATAAAACAAAATGTATATAGAATTATGTAAAACTTAATGTTCAAAATTATGAACAATGGCCAAGGAACAGTCTTCTTGGAAGGCACTGGAGTATGCTGGAACATGGGAATCCCAGAATTTCTGGTGCAAATCATGAAACATGGAAAGAGGGCAAGCAGTCCAGCATCCTGTCATCTCTCTCCAGCACCTTCTACCACTGTCCATGAATTTCAGATGACCCCACTTAGAATGAAATTGTCTTGTAATATCTGTTTTTGTCTGTGTCTTTAAGCCACCATTCTATTCTGCAATAGTTTAAGATAAGACCAACTGTGATTTTCACTGGATTATCTAGTTTTCTTTGTAACAGGGTTTAAGTAAATCACTCAATGGACTATTGGTTTCAGAAGCAGAAATCATTTCACTCTCCACGTCTAATTGCTTGGGTACCAGAGGATCTGGCAAACTTTCCTAAGACCAAAGTTCCAGGATGATGAAACAGTCCCAAAACCCCTGACTATCTTTAGTGTTGGATATCTGTATACTCAAGAAACAAACCAACTACACCTGTAAAAAGGTCTTACAACATAAAGGAAATCAAAACCCCCAAGATGAGTGCAATACATTTATGCAGGAGTTGGTGAATTAGAACTCCAGGAGGAAAGAGCAGAGGATGGGGTGTCAGTGTAGACTTTGTAGACTTCTGCAATTGATATTGGCAAGCTTGTATCTGCATATTACAGATTCAAAGTTCAATTGCAAATATATGCAGTTTGATATTGCAGAAGTGCACAACACACAAAGGATGTTGCAGGCTATATTTTGCCCTTAGTAGAAGAGGAATAAACAGGTTAAAACACTGAAAGATGCTACGGGCTAAGCATTGATTTTACCAGTCTCTACAGGCATCCCTGTGTGGTTTACTTTGTGCAATGGGCACCAATCTAGCCCTAGATTGCCATTTCATAATGCCTCCAGGCCAATCAGAGGATAAGCAGCAGAATCCATTAGTCCCGTGACAAACATCATGACAAGATGACAAGAGCAAAATACACACATAACAAAACTATATCTGCCAAAAAAAAAAAAAAAAAAAAAAAAAAAAAAAAGACAGAGAGAATTCAGAACTGATCTGTCATAATCACCTAAATTAGAAATAACATCACTTATAAACAGTATTGTTAAATACAGTCCCTCGTAGATCATTAAAAATAATTTTATTTCAATCACCCTACTAAGAAGTAATGGATTTACAAAGGCACTCCCATGAATAATGAAAAACACAAAGCTAATTGTATGGGATTAAATTGGGATTAAGGATGATCTTGTGCAATTCATAGAAAAGTTTACAGAAAACTGCATATTTTGTGATTTAGGGAAGTTATTAGTTTCCTTTTAGTTTATACAACCATTAACTACAAGAGCAGATTAAAGATTCAAGAGCTTTCATGTGAGATTTTGAACATCACAAGTTTAAGTTACACAGTAAACTGAAAGCATTTTTAACGACCTTTGAAAAGGGTTGCTACTAGTTTATACCATAAACCACAAAAGCATCACAAAAAATTATTCCAAATTAATTTGTGCTTTAAAAGCCCAGCAAAGATTTAAGAGAAAACCTTCACTAACAGAATCAAAAGTGTGTGAGTTAATTTAAAAATTAAATGTTGTAGCGTCTCTGCTGGATAAAGTTATATGTTTCATGAACAGATGGGTGAACTCAACCACAGAGGAGTTCAGCAACATGTTTTAAACCACATAGGAAGCTACTGGCAGAATTCAGGACTGAATTTCAAAGTATTGTTCCTCAGTGATCTGTTCTGGTATCATATTTTTAGTCAGAATCTCTCTACTCCCAAACTGTTAATAATGAGTTAATCAACAATTTCTGTTGCTTAATTCATTCAAAAATATTTTGCAGGGAAGAAAATGTAATAGGAAAATTTGGGAAGAGCACAGCTACATAGGCAGCTTCCATAGAGCAGCTGAGGAGGAAAAAAAGTAACAATTAAGGAAAAGAATTAGGGAACTGATAGTCATTCCATCTATTTAAATATACAAAAGCAAGAGATCTCTTGATTGTAGCACATCCAGGGGCTACTGAATAATTACAAGTGAACTTGTGTTGACTTCTTCAGAAATCTTCTGAAAATTTCCTTCAGGAAAAAAGTCTGTAAGCAGGAGGTTTTTTTTTTCTTTTCAAGCATAAGTACCCATAATCCACATGACACCATTCTGAGTTATGAAATAACTGAAGAAAAACAGATCCCTGTCTTATCAGAAATACTCATCACTGGCATTTCAGCTAGGCTAATGCAACAGTGTAACAGACTATCTTTATAAGTAAGAATCTGGGACACCAAAAAAACCCCCATCCTTTTAACAGCTCATTTTCCAATAATTATTCTCTCCATTTTGAGTCCATTTGAATGATCATGAAGAATTTTTTTGTTTTGTTTCAGCAAATACGCTAGATGTAAAAATTACACTTGACTCCAAGTTTTGGAGGAACCAGTGCATTTATAATGACCCAAAGGTGCACGTATTTACACATGGAACAGCATCTTGTATTTGATGGGATTGCACAGGATGCGATTGGGTGGGGAATTTGTTGTGTCATGACTTTTCCTCATCGCAGGAAGAACAGATTTCATTTCTGTGAGCATGAACACTTTTAAATTTAACTTTTCCTCTTCCCTTTTCTTGCTTTCAGCTCTCAACACCATCTGGAGAAAGGGATGGAAGCCCCTGGCAACTCCTTACTGAAGACAGAGGGTGACTAGAGGCTATGCAAGAAGGGAAAATGCTGCATTAAATTAAAAATGCCTCTTGTTATGCAACAGGGAGATCGCTCAAGAGCTGGCACACGTAGAATTAACTAAGGAGTATTCAAAATATCACCATTTTTCATTCCCAGTGCAAGGCATGTATTTTGACCTTGTCATTTCCAGAGTAAGCACGTGTCAGTATCTGTGTATGAAAATTCAGAAACATAACACTCCACTGCACACACTTCTTCCCCTGGGGAGACAGTGAGCGAACAAACACATGCCAGATGGTAGTTGCATTGCTCAGTGCACTACTGGAAGGCACTCAGTTATTGCAGAGACAAACACAACACACAGCAAAAGCAGAAAGTGTCCACAGAGCAGCCCCTTTTTGGTGCTGTGTGTTCCTACACCCCTTAGCACAGTGGATTCCTGGTCCACAGCACAGTCCATGCATATTTGCAATGGACAGTAGCGTATCCTACATTTTATGTGGTTGATAAAATTGCTGACAGGTGGAGAAAAAAGCACCATGAATAAGAAAAAAAGCTCTTATTCATCAGGCATTTAATCCCATTACAACATAATGGTAGGAAAAAGACCACGAACATACAAATAAATATCTTAACACTTCTCAGAAGTTAAGAATATTATTAGGTTCAAAGGGTGACACTGCCAGCCCTCAATTTAGGGAACTTAAATGAAACCTGTAAATCTGGATATCATTTTCTCAATTCAGTCATAAATATTCATAATATGGTTTTTTAAGGAAGATTTCGTAACATTTAAAAGAGTTGATAATTCCCACTGCAGTAGAAAAATTTACTTTGAGAATTGTACTGAAGGCCAGTGGGTTTGCCATCCTTTAAAAATCAACAGTAGAAAATAGTCAGGTGGTAACATGTTATTCAAATTTATGCTATGCAATTTCACATAGATTTTGCAGGATGGTTTGAAGGGAGGGGAAAACAGTGTCTTCCTTCTGTTGCTTGTGCTTATTGAAAGACTTTGTCAAGGTAAGGTGACTCCAAACAGCCACTCAAAATAGCTAAGACTTTGCACCTAAAATAGTTGTGGATGCTGCCTCTGGAGCAGGGAGACCAGAATAAGCCTGACTGTGAGGTACATCCCACAATTCAAGTGCCAGGTGGGTACTTGGGTTTCAGAAATTGTGTCTGGTTCTGGATCCACAAGGCCATTATTCTCAGCAGCACTTAACTTTAAAATGTGCAATTATTTTTTATCTCTTAGAATATCCACACAAATATGAGTGAATGATGTCAAAACAGTGACAATTTGCTTTGATATGCCAGCTGAACTCTGCTTGCTTTTGCACAACAGCAGAAACAAAAATGTCAATAAAGGGAGGAATGTTAGGATGGACAATAGTGAAAGAGTAATTTCTTTACTTCTGGGAATCTGATTTTTGAATCTGAATAGTAATTTTGTTCTAAGCACATAATTATTATCAGTTATTTGTGGGCACCTTCACAGCTGATACAAAAAGGGCATGTTATTCAGGACTTTACACAGCAACTAATTATAAATACATTAAGCTTACAGTGAGTTGAAAGACCAGAAAGTCAACAGTTGTACCTGTAATTAGAAATTAAGTGTTTTTATTAAAGGACATTCAGCCTTGGACAGCACTAATGAGTGGATGAGCTGAGCAAGTTTATAGAGGACAGGTGCATCCACAGACATCTATCAGGTGTTTCTCTGCACCTGGGTATTTTCAATATGGGAAAAAGCACCTTCAAAGCTCAAGTTCAGAGGCCTGGATTTAGAATTTATGTATTAATACTTAAATACTTTCTCCAACTCTAGGATGCATGTATAAATTTAGAAGACATAGACATAGAATAAAAATCAGATTATTAAAAAACATATTATTATTATTATAATAAAATGTATATTATAAAGTTTATTATTATAAAGTTAGCCATTGGCCCATGAGGCACTGTTTCACTTTTCTACACAATAGTGCAACAATGGCTGCATTTGTTTTGTATCTTTTAATGTTACTGGAATAAAATAGGGCATTTTCCCAAAATTTCTACTCTTCCTTTCCCCAAATAAATAATCCACAGAACTCCTGACACTCTGCATGGTTTATAAAACAACAACAGCAAGCACAGTCAATTTTGTTACAAAGAAGAGATGGATTTTTTACAGTACCAGACTAGCTGATGTCACTATCAGCAAGGTAACTGGGAGTTCAAATTTTAAAAATGAACTAGAATTTATTTCTCAGCTATGCACTTCAAAAGCATTTGTTTATAATGAGCTCCATAGTAGTCTGGAGATGAAAGATGATGACTTATTAGAAGAGATTGTTTATCTGAACATTACCACAGACAAATATTTGATGGAAGTGTCAACTCAATACTCAGGGATTCACTTTCTTCTCTGGCATGTCAGGGAAGCAGAAGACTATCTACAGGTTTTGAAGCTTTGACAACATGTTGGCAGCTTAGCAGTCTATTGGAAAGTTAAAGATAAAAGCTTATATTTAGAATTCATGGCTAGCAATATATAGAGAGAATGTCTTTGAAATGGCAGCCACTTCTAACACACGCATTTCAGAGAACTATTTCTCTGCTTACCCAGCTATCTGTCAGAGCCAATGTTAGAATGAGGAAGCCTTATGCAAACACTAGTCAATATTTCCCCCAGAATTTAATAAAATAATGCTTGCTGTTTCACTCTAAAAATTTTGCCTTTTTTATTGTGATAGAGGTCAGTTCCTATGAACTTTATGTGGAAATGAGAGTTTAAAAAATTATTTACTGTTGATGTCATCATTTAGCCCTTTAACTTAATATAGCAAGATTTTACTAAAAGCTCAGAAAAAAAATAGCATGTCTGCTTCATATGGAATCTACAGAAAGAAAAGGTTTTTTATTTTTAGTCTGCTGCATACAGAGAAAAATCTGCTTCCTGGAGATCAACTTTACCTTGCTGCCAATATCCAAACTGAGAAATTCTGGGGCCATGGATAATTTGAGTCAGGTGCTCACTAGTATTTGTAGGGGGTATCTCTAACCTCACAGTACACTGGCTTTAACAAGTGTCTGGCACAGGAATTTCACAAAGGTGTAGAAGGAATTGCTTGTCCCATGCACAAGAAATTAGCTACATGTAGGCAGAACCTGCCTCTGGAGCACCCAGTCTGTCTTGCTGACTACACTGAGGCAGAACTACCCCAAAGGAGGACAAAAACATCAGCCTGTCAGGTAAAGGAGGTCAAACACATGGAAAAGTGGCCTATGTCTCCCCTGGAAAATATCTAGGAATCCACCAAGGGAAAGGCTGCACAATGGCTGTGGGACTGTGGGAGTGCAGGATGCAGCTGCTGTGTTTCCACCCTGCTCTCACACAACCAGAAATCAGAGTCTGGAAGGGCACTCAGCCATCACCTGGCCTGTGCTGTACCAAGAGGCAGAAGTGCCTGTGCTTCCCCACTTCCCCTTCCACTGCTCACACTTTGTGTTACTCTGGGGTGGTGGTACTTTAATACTGGTGCTTCTTCATTGTTGGAGCTTTCTCCTCTGTGTTTTTATGAAAATATATACAGTTAGGACTGTCACATTCTAGAACTGAGACATTTTTGTGAAACCTCATTACTTTTCAGAAAGATTTAATATATTAATGTAGAGGAAAATTGAGGTATTTTATGAGTACTCCTAAAGGGAAAATTATTTCTCTCACCTTAATTCAGAAACAGTGCTCTTATATCTTTATGTAAATTAGCTGAGTGAAATTGGGTTTTAGAAAGATTATTCCTTATGCTGACCAAATATTACACTTTTTTGTGACTCCATAGAATTATTTAATTCAGTGATCTACATAGGGAAAAGAAAATTTTTTAAAAGTCATACAAAAATGTGGAAACTATACTTAATTTTTCTCATTGTCCCTTTTTTCACGGGGCATAAAATAAATTGCTTATGAAATTAATGCAAATGTTCCATGCAAATATCAAACATCATGAAAGAAGATCTCAAATTCATTGAACTATCTGTATTACTGACTACACTGAGGCAGAACTACCCCAAAGAAGGATAAAAACAAAAGTCTGTCAGGTAAAGGAGGTCTAACATGGAAAAGTTACTTACCATCATCTAAAGTTTAATTAACTCATTTTTATTAATTTATTATTTGTGTTTTGGACAGGAATCTTTCTCCTGTGGCTAATTTATACCTGAGAAACTGCATATTTGTGGCATGGGGACAGGACATCTTAGAGGAATTTGTTTTATTAAACAACAATTAAAAAAAGAGAAGAAAGGCGGCAAGAAGAGAATCCCGTGGGGAAGGTGTCACAGAGAAGAGGGATGAGAAAACTTTGATTTCTAAGGTGATCCTGATGATCAGTTGATGCCTCACAGATACTGGATCCTGTTTACTCATTATTAAACCAGTTGATCTTGTGCCACTGGTTGAAATCAATGGCAATCATTGGAGCACTGGGATAAGCGCAGTAGTGAACCCTGACCACCCACTCCTGTCCTTCCAGGCTGACTTAGCAATAGACATAAAAGTCAGTAGTTCTAATTTGGTTTTGTGGAAAAAGCCTTAAAAAGTCTCTTAATGTTGAAATATGTAGAGTTGATTGGATTATTTCTGTGAAATGCTATCATAATCCAAAATGCCTTCTGAAGAATGATTTTTAAATGGTACCCACTTCATAACTGGCATCACTCTAGCAAGCTATTACTCTTGTACACTGATAGAGCAGTAAGGTTTTAAACTCAACTTCTCCTTCTGTGAGACTGCAGATGTGATTGAAGCCTTCAACTAGGATTTAAAATTTCCTGCCTTTATGGACAGATTACCCTTTGTCTGCTAATGTTTGTGAGCAGACACCACTCATCTACTTTTTTATTCATTATAGAAAACAAATGAAAGTTTCTCCCCAGCCTCTAGCCCCTTACCTTTTCCCCTCTTTCTCAGGATTTAGCATATTAGAGACAGAATTGGAAGCAACAGATCATGCTGATTAATCACCACCCAGAAATATGTGGAAAAAGAATTGTTCAATATCAGTGTTCAATGGCAGCTTCATAGCTGAAGTTCCTCACACCAGAATCTGAATGGACTCAAGGGAGAAATCTAGGCACTATCAGAGTTTATGGCAATGTTTTACTAAGGTCAATGTTACCCATAAAGAAGGTAAAGAAAATAAAAGCATATTTTTCTCTTGGTGCCTCAGGAAACAACTTGCTGTTTGTAAAGAATTTTGCAGGAATTTGAAAAGCTTTATCAAAAACCAAAATTTTGCTCAAAATTCCAAACAGTTTGACATAGTGACAAATTCATATATTTTAAACTTTCATGACTGAGGGCTCCTGTTCTTCCAAAAGAACAATTGTATTTGTTCAAATCAAAGCCATCCATAGTCCAGTAACCAACTTCCAGTTTGTCCCAAATCATCTTTTCATGATCACTTATGAGTCCATAGACCTCTACCTCTCACAATTTAAAAAAGTTCTTGTCTGCTTGCCATGTATGACTACCCCTCTGTAACTTGTTCATGCATATTGTTCCTCTCTAAATCTTTCCCTCTTCTGTGATATTTTTTTCTAAGTTGCCAAGATCAAAATTCCACACTTTGTTAAAGGTTCAAACATACCATGAAAAAATACCAGTAAAATTAGATTTTCTGGTTTTTTTCCCTTATCATTTATTGCATTTTCAGGTGTTGCAGGGCAGTTAAGTCTTACTAGTAATCAGTTCCTGCTTCTGCAGAACACCTGTAATTTAAAAAAATATTCCTAAATATTAATATTAATTAATTTTCTGTTGTTTTTAAGGTGTTATTAAGATATTTTCCTTTCATTAATTATTTTGCATTCATGTACATAGAATTTCCACTGTCATTTAGTCATTCAATCAGTTAAAAATGAGAACCTATTTACAGACTGTAAGAAAAATAAGTAGGAAAACAATTTTGCTAAAACATTAAGTTTATTCTCATAGCAAACCAGAAGTTTGAAGGTTCTGCATAGCAAGTGGCAATTTTTGCCTCTTGGGAAAATTTCAACATTTGGATGAAATGTAATTTTTCATTATCCAGATAAATCGTGTAATATGCTACACTGACATGCTGTAGGATATTTGTGTAGAGAAAAATTGCTCTGTTTCCTCTCCAGGCATGTCATCCACTGGGCTCCATCTCAAAGCTGCCTTTTTCTTCTTTGAGGCCTTATCTAGGAAAAACCACAGACAAATATGGGCTCCAAATGAGATAAACCACCATCAACTATAAAACTCAGAGAAATTCAGCTCTGGTCCCAGGAAGGCTGTACCAGCTGTGAAGAGCTCAGCTGTGACAGGCCCCAGTGAGGATGGCTTTGCAGAGCACCTGTAAGCATTTAGGGAAGCTCTGCTGTGCCAGCTGGAGCTTCACACACCAGTGGTAGCTGCAGCAGACCCTGGAGAATACCATGTGTCACTGTGCAGTGACAACGAGGCTGGCATCACTGAATAATCTCAGAGATCCTTTTTCTGGGAAGCACATTGAGAAAACATCATCTGTGTGCATAGAAACACAGAAAATAACAGTGCTTTGTCCAAGTGAGAAGGTCCTTCTGCTGCTTCCAGGACATCTTACCTGAGTGCTTACTTTTAAAAGAAATCACTTCTAAATTATTAGAACAAACAATGGATCTAAAAAGCGATAAATGTGTATTCTCATGTCTTATGTATTTGCATCTATATCTTGGCTCTGCACATGTGCAAGTGTTGAAATATGATGCCCACATATTAATAACGTGTAGCTGCAAAAAATTTACACCTCCATGATCTTCATGTAAATCAGAATATACTGATATTAATGAAAATAGTGCAAATGTAAACATTGGAAAAATCAAATGCAGCAGACTTAAAGGGTAATTTGCTTACTGACTATAGGAAAACATCCAAGTGCTCAGTGTTGACACAGGGCTTGTATATCTGGCTTAGTTCTGCAGCCTTGCAGGGCAGCATTTCAATGTTGTTGAGCTTACTGGTCTGTAGAGCTGCAAAAGTCTGGAGGGAATGCAGAAATGTAATTTTTGTGGCAAACTATCAAGAAACGATTTAGAAATTATCAAGAAACTGCCATTAATTGCTGACATACTGACACTGACAGCTAATGTAGCATTAGTTCAAGATGAGAAGATGCAAACTCAAAAGAAGCCCCTTGATGAAAAGTCCTAATTTGCTGAGATTTGAATAACTGCAAAGCCAGTGAAAGAGCATTCATTTATTGCAGAGACCATTTTTAAAATTCCATATGAATTTGTTTCATACCCATTCCAACTATGGAGTTTTTTTCTTTATTGAGAAAAAAGCCTTAATACTTTGGATAATGGAGGAAAGCAATATGGATATGCAAGTATATAACATCATATTCTCTAAATGGTTCTATGAAAGCATTTCTGACTGACACAGTAAAAATTCACCCACACAATAGCTCAAAAATTTACTAGTCCCTGTCCCAATCAGATATAGCCTCAACTAAGATTCTCATATACCTTAAGCTGCACAAATTAGGTTACTATTGCAGCAAAGGGAAAAGCAATTTAAGAATTGAGAAGTATCTTCTCTTTAGTCTTAAGTTAAAGGATCTTGGAGAAAAGCTCAATGCATCCCTAGGCAGGTTCTCTCCATTGCAAATTTAGAGCCCAAAGCTGCGTCCCAGAGCAACCAGGTAGAGCAGGGCAGGGAGAGCTTGCCCCTGACTTTTGAATTTGCTGTGCAGAGTGGTTGGTGCAGAGTAAATCCAGCCCATCCCTGATCTCATTTAATTCATGTTAGGCAAAGTCTCACTGGGAATGATCAGGGATCTAACACACAGTGTTCAGACACTGTTTAGCACCTCTGGTGGATGTTGTGGCATTGCGTACACAAATACCTATTGTAAGGGGGGGGTTAAAGTGAGATACATTTTAAGAATAACATGATTAACTAGGTACCTAGGAAATTCTTGCAATTTTTCTTCTGGTAACAAGAAAGGATATAAGTACTTTTCAAAAGTCTCCATCTATACTTTAAAATATGAATAACAATTGTTCAGCCCTGTCTTGGTTTGATTTAGGTTTGCCAATTTTAATATACTCAATTTCTCTTTGAGATAGGATTTAGGAGCAAAAACAAGGCTAAAACTTAAAAGGGTATAAATAATAAATTTATTAATAAGACAGAAAAGACAAGAAATTCAGAATAAGATTTCCAGATCACTCCCTCCTTCCCCCCCACCTTCCATATTTCTTAACAACAACATACAGACACACTTCAGTCAGTCTTTCACTTAATAATTTCAGTTCACTCTAGAGAGAGAAGCTCTTTCTTGCTTTAGCCATAGACACTCTTTCTTCACTTTCACAATTTGCATCCACCTCAGAAAATCTGCAAATAGTGGAACTCCTCCCATCTTCACAGTCCTTCCAGAGCTTTGTTATGGGTTATGGTCAAAGATATGGATATTATTTTTAAGGGCAAGCTGTTCAAAAAGGCAAAAGTTCTCTTTTATCTCTTTTCCCCATCAAATGCCTCTGTTCATCTTTCCAGCCTCCAGAACAGAGACCCCCAGTCCCTTAGGGCAAAGGATCTTTTTCTCAAACACTTCAGTCCCTCCAAGTAGTTCTCCACTATTTAAAGGAGTTTTCAGTGTGGCCCAGTCCCCCATAGCTTATAAGAAAGGTTCTTTTCAGCCAATCCTTTCACAGCATCTCCTCAATCTCTTTCCCATCTGGAAACTTGGCTCCCACTTGACTAACTTTAGTGTGCTTTCTGCTTTATTCCTCTCATTCACGGGAGGTCAGGAGATCTTATCGAAGCATCGGAAGGGTTGAAATTGCACACAGGTGAAGGGAGCCGGGCAGGGCCAGGCTGGAGCCGCGCCAAGGATTTCCAGGCCCCACAGGCTGCGTGGGGAGACTCGGCCGGGCTCTGTTCCAGCTGTGTTTTTCTCAAGATGCGTGGGCAGCTGGGGGGAACCAGGATCTTATCAAAGGTTTTTGTTTCCCCTGGCCATCAGGGCCCCTAGTTGAACACAGGGGGGTCTCGGTGGCTCCCCAGCCCTGCCCGGCCATGGGGAGAAGGGCCGGGCCAGGCCCAACCGCACCGCTTCGGAGGCCGGAAGACAAAAGACAGAGTATTACTTTACTGATGTGATTAAAGAAAGCAAAGTAACTTTATAATTGGTTACCCAGGCTGTCAATTATTAAATCAACTTTCCGATTGGTCCCTGCGGCTCACAGAAAACAGTTCTCATAGAGGAAACAGCCCCTGTGTGTCTGTGCTCTGTGCTCCTCATCCTTTCATGCAAAACCAGCACAAGTCCTTTGTTTTTGTCATTCAAAAATGCAGAAACCTTTTGTTTTTGTCATGCAAAAATGCAGAAACCACTCTGGTTACACCAAAAAGTTTGTCAGGAGATGTCAGGAAATCAGAAAAAGCAGGAAGAAATTAAGAAAATATATCTTAAAAGAGTGACTGTTGGATTTACAAGTGCCATAAAATGGCTTTCCTTTCCAGCCTGGGGTAGATTGCAGGAAGGGTGAAGTCATCCACCCCACGGTCAAGTGAAGACACTCAGACTTCAGAGTATTAACCATGATTTCTTCCAAAACTCAGGTTTTCACCAATCATTTGGGCTCTGGATTTCTATATAGACACTAACAATATAACTAGAGCTTCCATTCATCAGAGAATGCAAATTCAAGTGTTTCCTTTAGATTCAATAGGAGAATACTCTTTTGGATCAGCTGCCATTCTGGTCTGACATTCAGAGCAGACACAAGTGCATATACCAAAACAACTAATTAAATCAAATGCATCCATATGAAATTTACAGCCTCCTACACAATTGAGTCTAAGAAAAATGTGAAGACCACAGGAGAATTTTAGGTTAAAGAATTATATGCTATTTAATATCTTTATGAAGTAATTACTTGGATGCTTTAAAAATTATTAGGTAGTTTTAAAATAAACTTCAAAACCTGGACTAGAGGTTGAGAAGACCTGTATTATATCAGTTACATACTCAAGGACTTTCATGTCATGCAGAGTATAATGCCATGTGAATCTAACATGATGTTGCTTTATTTTTTGAAAAACTCATCTTCTAGGGTTTGGTTTTGCAAAATGAAGTTGAACACTACAGTAAAGAATCAGAAATTTTTACCAAATGAACACAGTTCATACAGTATTCATAAAGCTTTTATCTGATAATACAGACTGGAAGCAAGGAGGTAGAATTTTTTGTTCCATGATTCATAAAGCAAGTCTGCATTGCAGATGACTGAACAGTGAAAACTAGAACAAATGCACCTGTGTGAACTTCCAGCTACCCCACTTCTGATTGCAAGACTATTGTTGGACTAGCTCAGATGTCTCTGTGCCACACAGCATTGTGCACTAGGGGCCTACCAGGAACTCCAATCACCTTTCTAGAGCAAGTATAATATCACCTTTTCACTCCCAACAAAGACTGCTGTTTCTCAATCATTGTTCAGAATAAGATAGTCTGCAGTGTTGAAAAGCAACCTAGTGCTTTAAAGCAACCTGGTGCATTGAAGAAATTATTCTTGAAAGGCTGTATATCTTACTTGCAGTTTGGTTTGTTATTATGAAAAGTTTGCTATTAGCGTTTTCCATATTAAATGGAGAACTTTGTCTTTTTTTTTTTCCTCTCTATTTTTTTTTTTAATTCACTTTTGAAGGTTTTGATCAGCTTTGTACAAACAACTCCTCCAGAATATGTTTGAAAGAAATTTTCTCTTCACTAGATCTGAAAGAAATCTGTCTCCGATAAGCAAATGGAAGGAAGGAAGAAGAAAATTTTAGGGCAAGTAATGAACAAATATTGTTAAATGCAATAGAGGCTATGTGCTGAATTATAGTAGTGAGTCATGTTTCAGTGTCATGGCCAAGGTTGCTTTATTGATCTGTCCCTTTTCTACCAGTAAGCAGACTCCAGCTGGAACTTTTCAAAGCAATCCGAACGTGAACATGTACTTTTAATTTCAAACAAACTGGGTGCCCAAATAACTTAGACTTCTTTGAAAACTACAGCCTGACTAAGCTGACATATTTTCTTGAGGACTGTATGAATCGTCTTTGTCTGAGGAGAAGCTCAGAAAGAATTTGTGAGTAGCTAAGGCATCAAGAATCTCTCTATCCCTGGGAGCAGCTGGTGCATAGGAAGGATGCACAGGTTTAACCTTCCCCCAGCCACTGCACAAATTTCATGACAGGAGTCTCCAGTCATGCTCAGAGGAAGGCAAGCTGATTACTGGCAAAGCTGAGCTTTCGTATCCCCATACAATTTCATTGCAGTGGGAAATATTTATAGTGAATCTGCCACCCCGGCCCAAGCACATCTTGGGTAATACAGAATAAAGCCCTCCTTTGCTAGGCAGGCCAATTTTAGTTTCCTGTCTGATGCTTTTCCCCTGCACCATTGTTTATTGTACTCTCTGCTTGATGATACAAGTGAGGTTTGCTTTTTTCAAGGATTTCAGTTCACTGATAACATTTGCTGTAGAGCCCCACAAATACCCATAAAAACACAGCTAATGGAAAGCAATCAGAGGGGAAGGGAGCTGGAGAGAAAAGGATGAGAGGACTTGGACAAATATGAGCATTCTTCCTTAAAACTAGCTTTATAACTGCAGCTGGAGACATGTTGTGAAATGGCAATACAGTCACAAAAGGTAAGCAATAGCCAGTGCTCCTCACTTACTGAAAGAGCAGATGGCTAAAGGGACTCAGCAAACAGTGGGAGAGAAGGAAATAGAGATGCCCCTAGAGCAAACTAATTTTCATCATTGTCCTTAGAGGTGTGGGAAGTCACCTTAACAGTTTCAAGATACAGGTAGCATTCAACTACCTTTTCAAATATTTTAAAACTTGATGTGCAGCAAAAGCAAGAAATAATTACCAGCACTCAGAACTAACAATTACCTAGAGAAGTAAGAAGGAGGAGGATGAGAAGGAATATACAATGGTAGGGAAAAGAAAGGAAAATAGGGCAAAATAAGTGCAAAGCAGAACAATGTGATGGAGAGGGAGCCTCAGGGCTCTGTGCTGCCAGACAGGAAGAAGATGCTGCTGGGAAGCAGCAGGGGCTGTGCCCAAGTGTCAGGCTAGGTTAGGGTGTTGATCCCACACACTGCCACAGTGATGACAGACTGTGCCAGAAGTTGCACCTCTGTTTAAAGAGCTCAACAACAAAAAAACTGATTTAGGTTACATATAAAATCTGTAACTCAAAACTTATCTGAATAGGATTATGAGGTCAGCACTTTCTGGTATGCAGATATTCTGCTTTCCACCAGCCTTGCCTATTGCCCCATTTTATCTTCACTTATCTACAGGCTCATTGCCTTTTTTACACTTTCATTTTTGGCATTTGAACAAGATGAAGGTTACCATACTTCTGTTGAAGATGGAGATTCATGCATGATGGATGTTAGTTTTTCAACATATGTAATACATTTCACCTGACCATTTCAAGCTGTCATCAGCCTGAAATTTACAGAGATATTGGATAACTAGGAAAAAAAACTGTCTACATCAATTCCCAAAAGATAACACTTCTGAGCAAGCCTATGTATATGACTACTTTACTTAAGGACAAGGAAAGGAGGAGAGAGAAGGGGACAGTTTGTTTTCCAAATGTAAGATAAAAAAAAGTTACAGAAAATCCAATACACCCACCTGACTATTTTTTTAAATGAAATTGACCAATTTTGCTTCTTAAGACTTTAGACATCTAGTAATTCAACATCTAGAGCTGAACTGATCACACAGAGCTGGTTTTGTCATGCACAGGATTTTTAGAGCATGGGTTTTCTGATTTAGACCTCTGCTTTAGGATTGTGCTCTGAATATACCTACTTCTCCCTAATATCTTTAATAGATTTTAGGATTATTGGCTCCATATAGCAAGTTGAGCATCTGTATAATGGGCAGAGCCACTGAACCATGCTTCCCAAGCACCCAGCTGATAGATAGAAAGTTTCACTTGCGTTTTGACTGGCACTGTCTAACTTCAGACAAAGAGTTTCTGTGTCAGTTCTCCTGTAACATTTTTCCTTTTTTCTGTCAGTCCCTTAACAGGGGAGAAATAGGCATGTACCTGGCTATCATGGAAGCATTTACCTGGTTATCACAAACCTGCTCTGAAAAATAGGAATTAGTTTACCATTGTAATCATCTGCATATATCTTCAAAGCTTTATTCAATCTGTAAGTAAAATAAAATGGGGCTGTTTTCCCCTACGCCTAAGAAAGTCAAGCTGGGCTTTGCCCTTGTTGAGCATTACGGTCTGCATAAGATATCTGCCAAATAAATAGTCCCTCAAGGGTAGTAGTGCAGCCCCAATGCCTACCTTGTGATGGACATGACCTCAATAAGTAGCTCTGCTAATGGCACTCAGGAGGCACAGAGGCCACAGCTTTTTCCTGCTGCTGTGTCAGTTCAAAAAGTTAAGAGAATTAAATTGGAATCGGAGCACTGCGTGAGATGTTGTTGAAGGTAAATATGGGTGAGCAAACAAGAAACTGCAGCAGCTACATAATTTCTCTCATTTGGACTGAATTAATTCATTTTTCCAGTATCTCCATTTCCCTGTCCTTTAAAAAGTGGTAGTGCACCTTTCTCTACAGCTGCTGGAAGATTTAGAAACAGGTTTGGGAAATTTTTAGGTCATATGCCTCACACATCCTTCTCGAGATGCAGATAGATTATTTCTAGGTGCAGAAATGTTGCTGCCTCAGAGCAGAGACAATATTAGTGCTGCAGGCAGGGAGGAAGGCATCACTTTGTGCCCTGGAGAGCTGTCTTGTTGCTCTGATAGCAGTGAAGACTGCCAGGGCTCTGTTTTGGCAAGGGCTGTAGAGTGGACCTGGGTGATATGGGCACACTGCAACACTCATTTGTGTGAGCATCCATATAGTTTCTTTAAAGTTCTTTAAACAATAAAAACAACCCCTGTGTAACATTGACCCAAATGCATCTGAACTGCAGCAGGGGAGGTGAGATGACTCTCTGTAACACTGTTGGCTGCCTTTTGTGTCAGGAAGGCAGATTCACAAGGTGCAGGTGTCTGCCACAGCAGGTAGGACTGGGGGCAATGGCACTTTTATGAGGCATTTAAAATCTGCCATTTTACATTGCCCAAGGGAAATGGCAGATAATATTCACCTCAGACATGCAGCAGGCAGGTTTTCAAAAATCACACATACTTCACTTCCCTCCTCTTAGGTTTTAATCTATTCCTAGAGTTTCCTTCATATGGTGTTTCATATTTTTGAAATTTCCTTTAAAATTATTTAAATATCTTAGGAAATTATGCCATTCTTTCACTCCACGCAGCAGTAACACACTTTCTTCTCCATTAGGCCTAGCTGTTCAAGGTTCTGTTTCAAAGCCAAACAAGGGTTATATGTCATGTTGGAGAACTAACAAAGACTTTAGAAATAACTGTATACTATTGTATTCAGTACTTTCTACACTCATAGTGCTGAGAACTAAGAGAATTTTAGGGAAAACTGCATTGTGGTAGCTATCATGGGATTCAATTTATTTATATCAATGGTAAATAGTGCTTTAAAAAAGAACAGTCTTGCCTTTAGAGTATTTTAATAATCTCCTTTGTCTCCTTGACTTAATTTTGTCAATGTCTATATTCAGTCAGACACAAAAAAATTCTGATGTACATGATATAAGTCATGTTCCCTGTGCAAGTCTGCAATCAAGCACATATTTTTCATTTCATAATTTCCAGAAATGCAAGTGTACTAACAGAAAATACCTATATGCTAGATACTATATTTTGAAATTGAACAGTGAAGTGAAAAAAAGTCATTTAAAATGTTTTTAACTTTCAATACCAGCAGAGAAGTCAAACTATGATTAGTGACATATATTCAATTACAGCACTGATGAACTACTCATTCTGCAGAAAGCATCATAGGGAGGTCAATATTACTGAGCAAATTAATTTTGAAGAGAAGAAAATCATCCAAAGAATGAAAGAAGTCAAAAGTTTACAAACATGTGAAAATGTTTGGTTTTTTTTCTTTAACAATTCAGGACAAGTTTCACAGGAAATAGTTAGCAATCTTCATATGATGACAGAATTTCAACAAAAGAATGAAGTAGAATTGTAAAGGAAAAATTATGCAGACTTTTTGAGAAATGAATAAGGCTGGAAAAGAGAAAGTGGTATCTATTTTGTCCATATCACAAATTTGCTTGTAAGAGGAAGATTATGACTTTGGCCATGGTTCTGATTTTTCATGTCAGGTTATGCCAGTTCTCCAAGACCTCCTTGTTAACAAATATCATGTTTAATTTAAATTTTGCACTTGACTTTTTCAGATATATAGTACCTATAGTTAGAGTTTGTGTGTGTCATTTATCCTGACATCTCACTACCCCTCAAAGTTACCCCTTGAGGCTGAGCAAAATAGATTTGCCCAAAGTCATCCGTATGGTCGGGTGATATGAATCTGTACTTAATAACTGCTTTTTTAGCTTTAATACAAATTTTTAAATCTAATTGCTTCAATATTGCTTCATATTGCACTTGCAAAATTGTTGCAAATCATTCTGAATAAAATATTTTTGTCTAATTGTTATCATAATGTATATGTTTATAAATCATAAAATACAAATTTAGAAATCATGTATCTGGTTTGCCATCCTTAAATCTTCAGAACAATGCTGTATAAAGGTTCAATTACACCTGTACCATCCTTTAGACATAAACTATTGACAAAGCCCATTTGGTTTTGGTTTATTAGATTTTTCTTGCAAAAGCCCTAATACATACATATCCAGGTGCCTTATGCACGATTTCCTGGAGACCTTACTAACTGTATGACAGAAAATGGGATAGGAGAAAATGTTGATGTTCTTGGAAGGACATATGGGACTGTCTCCTGAGCCCTTATCAGCTATGCCCTTGGGCCTCTTGCTGAGCAATACCAGCACTACTCAAACAGATAACGTGCAGAAGAAAAGTATTATAGGTGTTTTCAGGGGGGGAAAGGAGTCTTTCTATACTTTCTGTACTCCTGTGGGTGAAACAGGACTCATTGAAGGCCAGTTCCTTTACATCAAGCATCCTTGTTTGCTGTCTGCACCCATGTTTCTGCCTCTGGTGCCATCAGAGGCTCCCTAAGGATGTTCCACCTTGGCTGCAGGTCTTCAGCTTGTCCCTGCTCCTTCTCCCAGCTGATGTCTGCAATCCACTACAATCCATATGACCAAGACTAACTAAAAGACTGTCTTCTGAGACTGAGGGCAGCCTGAATCAACACCCAGCAGCTTTGATAAAGTATCATATTTTCAGAGCAAAAACATGACAGGGAAAAACACTCAGAAAGCAATCCTGACTGTCATCCAAATTCCAGGCTGCCAAATTCCACAAAGAGGGTCTAGGGCTGAAGTACCTCAGACCATCTCTGCAGAGTTTCTGTACTGGACAGTCTTGTTTCACTCCTGAAATTGCTTAGCAACTCCACTGCTTCAGCTAGTGGTGTCTGATCTGCCTGAGGGCAACCCAAAGGAACAAAAACAGCAACAGGAGACACTTCCTGTGGGAGTGCAGCTTAAGACCACGCACCTACTTTGCCTCAGCACTGGGGATTTCCATCAAATTAGTGCTTTGTGGGGTGAGCTTGTGATCTGAACCACTGAGGAGCCCAGATTTGTAGCACCATCACAAGAGTCTTTGAATAGTCCACACAGCCTTAGTGTCTCCACTGGGTTTCACTTAAAACAACTGCTCTCAGTCGATGAGAAGCCTGTCACTAGTCTTTGTTTAGAAACAGCAGCAAAGAGATTACAGGACCAAGCTGTTCTTCTAACTGAGGCTGCAACTTTAAGAAGCTTCTCAGTGACAGATGGTAGAGGAATATAGAATCATCACACTCGCTATATCCCCAATCTGATCTGAAATTTAAATAACTTGACTCATTAAAGTATAATGCATATGCACTTATACAACATAAAAAAAAAATCCCAGAACAACCTAAATCAACAAGCCTGATTTCAATGCTTAATGTTAGTCTGTGATGGGTCATTAAAGGGTATCAGCTTTGGCAGAGGGTAAAATTTCTCAGATAAAAATGACAGCAACAGGAGGTTGTCACAGGCACAAGCAATCTCTTCTGAAACACTGAGACTCTATAGCTGCAGCCAGAAATCCTGTCCCATAAATCATGTAAGAAGGATCCAGATGAGAGTTAGTTTAAAAAAAAGCAGGAGTACATACCTCTAAATTCTGTTCTTGACTAATACATTCAATTAGCTTGGTATCCATGCATTGCAAGGCCTGAATCTGAAACTGTGATTTAAAATCTTTCCAGTGCCACACAATTTAATTCCCACTTTTTTTTCCTCCTCTTCTCCTCCTACACAGCATTAGTAAATTATTTTAATTTAATGAGGGCTCGAGGGTGTTGTTATTTACATACACTTTACTGTACCACGGGAGTCAGTAACATTTGCAATAGATTGAATCTGGATAGCTGACAAAATCTAGACATTAAAACACCTCTTGAGTCAGTGTGCAATAATATAATGTCAAACACCCTGTTAGAACAGTAATTGCAGTGTAGGGAGTCATCTCTCAGAACTGGAGCTCTAGGTGCTGATATTATTTTACAATCATAAAGCACAGCAACTTCTTTGTGACAAAACTGACCTGGCTGACACTATCCTCGGCAAGGGAAGGAACCGTGTGGAGAGGAAAGGACAGAGTATTAATGTGCTGCAGAAATGTACAAATGCAGGGAGTTAGTCAGACAAATAAAACTGCAGGTTAAATGGAGGTGGCCAGGACCTTTACAAGGCTAAGAACCTGGAGAGGTGAAAGAAGACAAAGAGCAATTCCATGCTGTTGTCATATTTACTGTGATAAATGTATCTGAAAGAGGTAATCGAGGCAGAGACATTTTCTTAAAGATATAATTTCAAAACTGCTTAATAAAGTTCTGAGCATGTTAAAATAACAAGAAGAAACAGTTGATATTGTGGTTATTTTAAATCATCCTTCTCAACAGAAAAGGGGTTAACAGATACACCAATAATAAGAAAAAGAATAGTGGGGATTTTTTAGTTATTTAAAGGCTTTCAAATTATTTTTGTCAGCTACTTGACTGTTTGTGACTCTTTTCCTTGGATATTGTACCTGACGTTAAATTCCATTTTCAGCAGCAGTCTCTAAGTCATGTTTCCTCCTATAGTAAGCATCCTGTTATTTTTTTCTTCCCTCCTTAGACTTTATTAGCTCTGATTCCAGAGTCTAATCCAATTGAGCATTTAATTCTTTACCACTTTTAGTCTGAGGCATTATGTTTCACATCTTCATAGGAAAGTGGCTATTGCAGAAAAGTCTTTCATGGTGTAGGAGCTTGTTCCAGCTGTAAAAAGGAACAAAGCAGGAAAGAGTCTGGAAAATACACCAGGAGTTCAGCAAGAATGCATCAGGAATAAGGGGAGTAGCTACATATCAGCTGAACTTCTTGAAATAAAGGCCAGTTCAATTTTGTCTGCTTTCAGAGTCACCTGAAAGGTAATCATAAATTACTGCTGATAGAAAGCAGAAAATTAAATTGGAGAAAGCTGTGAAGAAAAAAAAAAAAAAAAAAAAAAAAAAAAAAAAAAAAAAAAAAAGAAGGCATTTTATTTGGCATTGTTTGAGGAAAGCTGGTGTATTGAAGAGAGGAGAGGAGGCAGAATGGGCCCTGGTGTGCTGCAGCAGACTGCCAGGATGCACCTGACACCACGAGACTGTCTGCTGGGAACCCTTGAGAAACAACTTCCAAACACAACAGAAAGGCTTCATTCTGCTTAGATAGATATATAATTGGTTTTTCTTTAATTAAGAAGGAAGCCTAAGTCCAAGATACACTTCTGCATGTTACCAGATTTAGCACTGCTCTTACCCACTTCTGGCTCACCTGAGAAGAGATAATTGCACTGGGAGCTATGTGGAGTCTAGAGAACAACATACCTTTCTAATCCTGGCTTGAATTAGCCACCAGGAAAGGCAAGTCAGGTGTTTGATACAGATGGTGGAGAGATAAAGGCACAAGCTGCAAGTGCCAGGTGATCCAGGTTAGCCTTGGGTTCCCCAGAAATTCCTGCACTCACATCACAGGCTGGAGAGGAAACCACAGAGGTCTGTGGGTGGATGCACCTGCTGCTCTCAACTGCACCAAGCAGGATGAGACTGCCAATTTGAATTCATAAATCAAACCATAAAGCGTTCCCTACATCTAAGTGTAGAGCTGAGCACTTAATCCTAAAAAAAAAAATAAAATAAAAAAATGGTGCATGAATGCTTTGCTTACTTTGGGAAATACAATAATACTGCTCTTTCACTGTTACACACACTGTCACAGTAATTGCAAGCACAAAAACTGTGTTTCAACTGTTCTTTCTTGTGTCCTTTTGAGGTTTGTGGACAACTTTTTGTTGCTGTTTCCCATCTAAGTCAGCTATGGTAAGACTCCTGAGCATTTAGCTTTCAGTCTGCTGTGTGCATATGCATGTGAGGAAAAATGAGCTCCCAATGTAAAAGGCTTTTGAAATGATTAATGACAAATATATGGCTATTTTGCACCCAGAAATGCCCAATTTTCTTCTTCTAAGTGTTTAATCAGTTATCCTGCTAAGCTTCTAAACAGGGCTAAAAAAAGAAAATTTAGCTTTTCTTATGCCTATTTGCAATTTCCCTTCCCTCTTTAGGATCTAAATTCTGGAACTGGCAGAAATGTTATTACATAAAATGATTGGTGCCCTTGCTCCTAGTTTTAAAAGGCTATTTTTTTAGCAGCGGTATATATAAATGGACTTTTATCTTTATTAATACTCTATATAAAAGAAAGGAGAAATCTTTCAAAAACATCTTTCCAGGAAAATGTTGAATACTGCTGAATTTTGTAATATAAAATTCCTTCTCTCTTTCACAAAGTTTCTGTCAGGAGGAAGAACTGTCACCAATAGCAATAGTATGAATCTTCATGATTTCTAGAAGACCTGATTTTGTTTATTATTCTGAATTAGAGATATTCAGGGGAGGCAAGCAAGATAAGAATCTTGAATATCACTAAGTGGCATGTAGGTGGCCAGCCATGGACAAAGACGAAAAAAAAGAGGTGGTTTCTTTAATTTCTTTCAGGTGGAGGCTGAATGTTCTTTTGTTTTCTAAATTATTTTCTCCTGGCAGAGGCCATGTTTTTTTCATGCAGATTAAGCTATTTGAAAGTGCAAGGTAGCACAAGCAATGGTCAATTACTCCAGCCAGAAGGCAAGATGTAAGACAGTTTATTTGTTGGAAATGAATCTGTGCCAGGCCAACTTGAAGAAACTAGCTTCAGTTATTTTCAGTCACTAATTCTTCAGCAGAGAATAAGACATATGCTACTTCTCTAGAGCTAAAATACAATGACATTTTAAGGATTCTTTATTGTCTTATTCATAAATTTTAGACTCAAATGCTCTTAGGTAAGCATACTACTGAATTGAAAGCCACTTAACTTTGTCTCCTTCTAGACAGACATTAAACAGTGGAAGTAGAACACAAGCAGATAACAGGAAAAAATCCCAAAAACTGAAACCGATGAACAACAAAACTTTCCTATTGTTTTCTCTGTTTTCATGCAGACTTTCCAGTCTGAGTTCATCACAAGGTTATTGAAGTGAGCTGCTGGAAGGACACCAAGGAACTAGAAGTCACTTTTAATTTCTAAATGTATTTTAGAGGATGAATAAAAACCCTCTGTACACAACTGTTTCAACTTGGTTGGATGTTTACATTCAGCAGCAGAACTTTTCAGTTTGAATACATAGGTGCCAGCAGCTCTGTAAGGATGTTCAACTGAAGTGACTTTGGGTTCATTCAGATGTTCTGTTTTCAGTCAACTGTTTAACATCATTCCATTTACAGAGTTCAAGTTCAGCATGACAATCCACTAGAAGAAATTCCAGACTCTAGCAAATACAAGCCCGTGAATTTCCAAGTTTATTCCTGACCAATTAATGTCTGTTTGTTTTTTAAATGAGAAAGAATTTTCTTTAAAACCCACTCCTTTCCAGTTTCTCAAAGCCAGTATTTTTTTAAATTTTGCCAAACTCTTAGACTTCAAGTGCTCAAAGAATTTATTCTGTATAGCTGCAATAAATGCCAAGTTCAAAAAAACTTATAAACACAGGATGTTGAGATGAGGATTTTTAGGAAGTCATTAGACAGTGGGCAAAAACTATTAGATACAGTAAGACAAAAATAATTAAAATTATTAACATATGACAATACTGTGAGGATATTAAGAATGCAATGATTTATGGCTTCAGACATGTAACACTTCTTAGCATAAATATAATGATCAAAAATAGGTAATTTTTGACATCCAAAGAACTAAAGATATGACTTACAAATGTCACCTGCTGAGATCAAGCAATGTATTTTTATGGTATCCTAGGTATATGCACACTAGAAGACTCTTTATGTTTGCTGTATTTGCTGGTGTTTCATGACCCCAGAGAATCTCTAATTAAATTTTCTTTAATGCAATCTTCCTTTTAATTTCCATAATTTAAAAGAACGGTGAATTTACTTCGAGGAAATTTTCTTCTACTATAGCAGCAACTCTTCTGAACAAATACATTTTATATAAACAACATCCCTTGTTAAAAGCAAATTTTACTAACCACCACCAAGGCCTTTCTTTTAAATTAAGCATACAGGTCTAGCTTTTTCACAATGCATTACAGTGAGAGTTGGATTTCATGGGTGTACTATTAGGTGAACAAGAAAATGGCTGCATGGTCACATCCAGAGGGTACTAGTCAATGTCTCAGACTCCTGATGGACATCAGTGACAAGTGGTGTCCCTCAGGGGTCTGTACTGGGACCAGTGTTATTTAATATCTTCATCAATGACATAGAGATTGAGATTGAGTGCACTCTCAGCAAATTTGAAGATGTTGCTAAGTTCAGTGGTGCAGCTGACATGCCTGAAGGATGGGATGCCACCCAGAGGGACCTGGACAAGCTGGAGATGTGGACTCATGGGAATCCCAAGATGCCAAAATGTAAACTGCATTTGTAAGCCAAATGTAAAGGGCTGCACTCAGGTCACAGTAAAAGGCCTGAAACCAGCACAGGCTGGTCATGAACAGCCCCAGCCCAGCCCTGCCCAGAAGGGCTTGGGGGTGCAGTGGGTGAGAGGCTGGACATGCGCCAGCCATGGCACTGACAGCCCAGAGAGCCAAACGTGTCCTGGGCTGCATCCAGAGCCCCGTGGGCAGCAGGGCAGGGAGGGGATTCTGCCCCTCTGCTCTGCTCTGCTGAGACCCCCTGGAGCACTGCACCAGAGCTGGGGTCCCTGCACAGGAGGGACAGGGACCTGCTGGAGCCAGTCCAGGGGCTACCAAGATGATCAGAGAGATGAATAACCTCTTCTGTAAGGAAAGGCTGAGAGAACTGGGTTTGTTCAGTCATGAGAAGGCTTCAGGGTGACCTGATTGTGTCCTTCCAGTACCTGAAGGGAGGCTCCAAGAAAGATGAAGGGAAATCATCTGCAAGGGCCTGTAGTGACAACACAAGGGGAAATGGTTTCAAACTGAAAGAGGGGAAGTGATATTAGGTAGAAATCCTTTACTGTGAAGGCAATGAGGCACTGTGAGGCAATGGTGCCCAGAGCTGTTGTGGGTGCTGCATCCTTGGATGGAGGTCTCAGCAACCTGGTCTAGTGAAAGGTGTCCCTGCCCATGGCAGGTGGGTTGGTGATTTTAAGGTCCCTTAAAACCCAAACCATTCTATGATTCCATAATATAAAGGGAGTAAGTGAATATGTTCAATATGCTAACTCAGCAGCCCTTGTGAAAAACTACAAAACCACAAACTACAAAAGCTGTTATGCTGTTACTGTAAAAGTTCTTAATTTATATGCAGGAGACTAATTGGGGAATGTATATTGTGTTCATAAAGAAATTAGCACATCTGTTATTGTAAATCTGATGTTAAAATACAGAGAATTTTTTTTTTTTGAAAATAATTTTTCATTTAATAAATCAATGGAAATACAAATAACATTGCTCAGAGAGAGAAACCAAGGGATGAACTTGTATTCTTGCTCTTCTAGTTCATCTTATCTTCTACAAAATTGTTCAATAAATGTTCATTAGGCCTGGGGTATTGAAGAAGGAATGTCATGAAGCTGTTTCAGAGAGGCTTAGGTTGGTATCAGGAAAGGCATTTTCACCCAGAGGGTGTCTGGGCACTGGAACAGGGAAGTGATAGAGCCCAGGTGTTCAGACAATGCACTCAGGAACACACATGGTGGAGATCTTTGTCCTGTGCAGGACCAGGATCTGAACTTGATGATCCTTGCAGCTCCCTTGCAACTCAGCATATTCTGTGATTCTGTGAAATTTTTGTCACTTCTGATGTCCAGTAGAAAGGGCCTGTGTTTTCAATAAAAATGCATGTTTTACAATAACTGATAAAGAACAAACTTTGCAAAGGGAAAATCCACCAGTTGCCTCCTCGAATCTCTTTGCTACCTCTGGCACCTTTCCTGCAACTCCTACTGAAGAGCTCCCTTGCACAAGAGGGATTTTCTCTGGTGTCACTGAGGACACGCTACAGAGGTAACAGGATTGCAGGAGTGCAACTGAGGACAGATTTTGGCTCACAAAATCTTTCTTACTGTTCATGTAATGTGTGATGGAAAGATCCCAGTCTGACTCTGACAGACTGCATCAGCTTGTCAAATCTGGCAGCTAAGGAAATAAAACCTTGTTTATTGTAACCTGGGAGCATTTGATAAGGATTGATTGAGACACAATATACACAGACTCTCAGAGTATAACACTTAGAAGCTCTTTCTGTTCAAATAGAACCATGCTTCAAAGAAGCATTTGGGGTTTATAACCTCCCCTATCTCCCATTCATCCAGAATAAACATTTTAATTTGCATGCCCAGATTTTAATTGGTACAGCATGTGGAATTAATAGAAACCATTATCAGCTAAATCAGCATGACCCTTCTGTGAATTAAAATATATCGCGTATTTAGAACACTAAATGGGGGAACAGAGCTCTCTAACAGCTAAATCCAACAATGTTCTGTAAACTTGGAGCATTCTCAGTACACTGCCACATAGTTTCTGTCTTTGAAGTACACTCAAAAAACTAAGGAAGGAACAAAGGTGCTGGTGGGTGTATTCAAAATGCTTTCTCAGCCCCTCTTCCCACTGAAAACAGTGTTCAGGAGAAAAGAAAAAACTAGCTCTTTAAGGCCTTAGTCTTGAAATAATTATTAAAGAGTGGTTGCAGATGGAATTGGCAGGAAATAGAAAATATATATAATCAACTGAAAAAATCAGAGGAAACATAAAGGATGGGATTATTTCTGAGTAATAAAAATATGCCAAAAATTACAATGATTCCTTTCCACCCAAAGGTACATTCAAAGCAGCATTACTGAAAATCTAGGATGGTTTGAAATTACCGGAAAACAACACAGTTTAAGACCTCATTTGGGAAATTTCCTGCTAGCCTGTCTTATATAACTAATAAGAGGATTATATACTTCAAAGCTGGGTTTTATCATTCCATTGTGCTGACCAGGGCCATCAGTTCACTGGTTTGGCTGATAAACTGGAATTAGATGTCAGAAATGGACCTTCTCATAATAGCAAGTACTTATATATCCTGAACGATTTATAATTTAAATAACCAACAGCAGCAATTTGCAAAATATGGTAGTGAAATTCAATAGCTAACTGAACTTTAGACTCCATTAAGAGTGGAAACGGTTTTGACTAAAATTAGAACAATGCCAAGATGCTAGAAAAAGAATGATGGTATTACCTGTCACCAGAAGAAAGCCATTATTATGACCATCACTTATCACTTTCCAGCAGCTGAGCTCCAGATGTAAATCTTACTTTAAATTTTTGACTGAATAGTGTCCTTAGAAAGTCCTCTTTCCCACTGCATGAAAGATGCATCAATCTCCTCTACCCTTCCAGCTATACTTGCATGAGCACAATTATAAAGTATTTTACAGATATGTGAGGATATGATCTTTATCTAGGAGTTAAGAAATATATTATCTAAGAAAAAAATCTGAAATGTTACAGATTGCTTATTTTTCTTCTATTAGCTGTGCCCTCACAGAGGGAGAGATGACCACATTTGTATCTGCAATTTCAAAACTAAGTTTTCCCAAATCATGGGTCTGACCACTGGCATTGAACCTAGTCTGCACCAGTGCCCTGACCATTGTACTGCCCCAGAAAGGTTACTCATAATATTCCTTTTGCAGGTCATATTTGTGATGTAGGTGCACACAGGTGCTCCCTGAGGTTAACCTGGAGCAGGTAGATACAGACACAGTCAACCTGTGTCACTTGGGCCAACTGTCCCAGTGAAATTGTAACCAAGAAGGAGTGGCTTGGGTCAGGCAGCCCAAATCTCAGCTGTGGCATAAAGTAAACTAGCAAAACTGCTCAGACTGGTGCTGTTACATGACTCACCTACATGTAATGCAGTGATAGAACTGTTATCATGTCCTGCTATTCCTGGAGCTCTCCATCTCCTTGGCTCTCTCCTTCCATGGAGAAGGTGACGAGGCTCCCAGCCAGACAAATATTCTGGTCATGGCTCTAAAGGTCAGTTGGGAAATATGCCCATCATCTCCTTTAAAGAAAAGTAAGTTTAGCTCCATGGAAAATTAGGTCATTAACCTCCTATGTTATAATGCTTCTAGGAGTTATTTTAAAAAGTAGTATACACTCACTCTTTGGAATTTGCTAAAGCTAATAATTCTAAGAAACTAATTAGAATCAGGAAATTTCAGACTCATCAGCATGACAGTGGCAGGTTGCTTGCTTCCTTCCTACCTTCATCTTTCCATATTGCCCTTGGCCAGTCAGATTTGCCTGGCCAAATGTTATCTCATTAGTCACCTGTAAGGGAATGAAATCTTCAAAACTCAAATCTTAGGTTAAGTTTATGTCTGAAGTCTTCTGATTCTAGATTGCATGCATTTTTTCCTTCACCATTTACCAATACACTTACTCGTTCTTTTTACCATGGAACAACAGGTACCCCAAGAGCCAGGCAAAGAGCCTAGCAGGCTTTCAGCCCAGTGAGCTTCTTAAAATTGTAATTTCCCAGTTTCATGAGGTTTTGTCTCTAGTTAGATCATATTCATGATTTTTCCTGAGGCAAAAACTGATTTTTTTTTTTCTAGGAGAAAACCAAGGTTTTGAGTGGGTAGTAAGTGATGTGTACAGGAAAACTTATGAGTAACTTCTACATGAGGTAAGTAGTCAGAAGCTCCTCATAGGAAAAGAGATGACTGAGTAGTTATGGTCTTGCTGTCAAACTGCAAATGTCACTGCAAATTAACTGTGAAAAGCAGTTTTCCACTGTGAGACTTGGGGGTTGTGGGTTTAAAACAAAAGGAGATATTTAAAATATTTTTCAAGGGGGTTATTATTATTACTATTAGTATTATTATTATCATCATCACCATCATTACTACCATTACTACTACTATTACTATTATATTCATTGCCATGAGATCCCACTGATCATAACAGTGCCAATAAGTTCTAAATTTAAAAAGTGTGCTAATTGACTTCAGGAGTTAATGAGTACATAAATAACAGAGGCAACCTTCAGGAATTTTCTTGAAATACTGACTGGTGAAGCCTGAGAAAATCATGAGTGAAAAATTTACAACTCATTAAATTTCTCACAGTTTTCCCTAACAATCTGCTACTGACCACTCCAAGAGCAAGGATACTCAGTCTGTTCTGCTATTGCATTCTCAGTTAAAAAAATATAAATTATCTATTAATTTACCTATATTCCACATATACATACTTATACAAATCAGTCAATGAAGGAAAATATACTTATTCATAAAATTGTGTCATTCATACATTCAGGGAAATTATAGTTATCAGGAATATTTGACTACTTGTGTGTCACCTGAAGCATAACCAAAAACTTCATACTGAGTATCTGTACCAAATTTTAAAAGAACTCTGCCAGTTATCTCTGAAGTCAAAGAGCATGGATTTTTTGAGTGCAAAGAGCAGGCAAAGAGCAGAATTTTTTCAGGAGGATTCTGAGCTCTTCTTCTAACATTATATGTGTCTGATACTGACCCCAGCTGGATTTCAGATATCAGTCGTCAGAGTTTTGCAGAGGCAAAACAAATCTGGTCATAGGGCACAAAATCCAAAGCCTCTCCATTGCACCAGTGGTGGCCACACCAGAGAAAGGCCACAATGCTAGAGAAAACAGCTCTGTACAACAGAGAAGGAAGAGAAGACACTACAGTCCTTCATGCTCACACAGGTCCTTGCTAAGTAAGGACCACTGACCACCAGCAGACCTCCCTTCAACATGAGCAGGTTTCCTCTGCTAACAGGTTTCTCCTTCCTGTAAAATCTCTCTAGAAACAAAGCTATGTGTAGCTTCAGTTTTCTGAAGGCCTCTTGCAAAAAGCTGGGTGGCATGGGTACCTAGGCAGTAGCACCACTATCTCCACACTCCTTACTACAAACCCCCAGCACCTCTGTGAAACAGGGTGCACAAGGACAGCATCTCTCTTACCTCACATTTGTGCTTAGTGAGGCCCAGGTGTTAAAGGGACTAAATTTCCCCTACAAGCCTGTGTCTCTTATTTATTATTTATTAGGGCTGCTGAAGATAGAAATTAAGTTCTGCTTGGGGGACCTTACACTTCACACCTGACACAGCTGGCCAGGCCTGCAGAGGATACTGTCTGAACTCTAGCATTGCCCCACATTGTGTCAGTGTGCTAAATTAGACACAGTCCTGATAATTACCTTTTGGCAGCTTACGTGCCAGCCACCTTATCATAGATTACCAAACCACTCATCTTCACATAAAGAATGAGAAGGAGGAAAGAATAAAAAACAATTATTTAGGAAAATTCCAACTGTTAATTTAACATTTATGCAAAGATTTAAATATTTTTTAAGCTGTAGATAGAGTCCTACAAATTACACTTCAGAACCATGGGATAGACCAGGAAGTGTAGGTTTGGAGCATCACACGAATATATCTAAGCTTTGGCATAAGGCTCATAGGAAAGCACTGATCAGAATTCCCAGTAACATCATCTGAAAAGGGGATAGCTCTAGGTATGGGCAAAGCAGGCAAATAATTGCCTATAAAAGCACATTAATGTTGGAAGTAGGAAGAGCCTTGAAAAGAGCAGCTAACATCTCCTGCCTGAGTAGCCAAAACTGCTTTGTTCTTGCCTCCACCTTAAGCACTCATCCTTTTTATTCAACATTGGGAAGCTTCACTGTGAAAATGTGGTGAGACATGTCATAACAAGGGGAGGAGTGGCTTGTAATCAGACTGCAAAATGGAAGAACTAGTGCTCAATTCTAAGAGGGTAATTAGGTTCTGGTTGTACTGTTGGGGATCTCAAATTGCCACAGAGAGAATTTCCCTTCACATCAGGTGCAGCACATTAAATTCTGAAAAGCCATGATCTAGCTGATCATTTTGTGAGTTCATCAGAGAAGAACAAACTTGATTTAACCAAGTTGTCTTTGCAAAGCTTACAATAAGAGTTTTTTGTTTCATTATTGCTATACTTATTATTTTTTCATTATTTCAAACTGACTACAGTTGATGAAGAGTTTATGCCTTCCTTGAAGTCACTGTTTTCCTGGAATTACACTTTGTCAGTGAAGAGAATTCCTAACAGAGATTAATACAATAGTGCTAAGGGAATATTTTGTAACACATTTTTTAAGTATATGCAAGTCTACAGTCTGGTTGCAAAGAACTGGCAATCTACAAAGTAATAAAAAGAGTTCAGTGCATAATATTGATTTGTTTTTTCATTTGTACCACTTACAAAAAATGGATAATTTCAGCTGAAGTGCTCCATCCAGTTTTGGTCACCATCTATTAGACAAGCTAAAGAGAAGACAAGAAAGACCAGCAACAATTAAGAGTCTTGATTCACAGAACACCAAAAGAAGGATTCCGATTTCCATAGTTTAGGCAAGACTAGGGAGAGCATGATAAATAAAGCTTAAACATACAAAAAAGTGAAACAAAGAATTCAATTGTCCCCCATGTCTACCAAAGACCAGGCAAGGATCAAATTCTTTATTTAAAAATAAAGTCTGCATACGACAGATTTCCATCCAGAATTATATTGAACCACTAGGACTGGTGTGTTGGGTTGCAATACAGGACTGGCTGAAATGTGTGTTCTATCACCATCTGTTGAAGCTGGGTGGGGCAGTGACCCTCATCTCCGTGGCACATATTATCTGCTAATGGGCCATCTCTAAGACCAGGTGGGGCAATCATCTTTATCTTTTCCACAGCCCATCCTCTCTCCAGGAAGAAATCATCTGCTGCTGGCCCATTGAGTCCCAGTGCATGACTGATAAAATTACATCATCCCATGGGAGATGCTCCAGCCAGGGGAGGAGCCGAGCCTTTCCTACCCAGATAAAAACTGAGATTTTGGACAGCACGACACCTTCTTTCCACTGGATTCCAGAGGAATACTGGACCTTCCCACTTTATCCCTGGACCTTCAGAGGAAAACTACAGCTTCTACAGGAGCACTGCTCCAGCTGAACCACATCTGCCACTGTCAGTGTTTTGGGATTGTTCTTTGTAATAATGTATTTCTATTTTAATTTTCTTAGTAAAGAACTGTTATTCTTAATTCCCATATCTTTGCCTGAAAGTCCCTTAATTTCAAAACTATAATAATGATTTGGAGGGAGGGGTTTTCATTCTCCATTTCAAAAGAAGCTTCTGCCTTTATTGGCAAATACTTGTCCTTCAAACCAGGACAACTGGTCAACTAGGAAAATAGTAGTATCTTCAGTGATTGCATTGAGCAATGGAATCTACAAGAATCAGGAGACAAAAAAAAAAAAAAAAAGGAAAAGTATTATTATTACTAGAGTTTAGCAAGAAATTAGGAATTTTTGACTCAGTGATCAGTAACTGAATTCCCAGGAACTCCTATTTCTAGGTACTTATGAAATGAACAGGTAAGCAACTTATGCCAAATCACGCAGTGGGAAAATGGAGCTTGTGAATTTACTTAGGAGTCTGACAGTGTATGACCCAATATTTAAAAAATAAACTAAAAAGTTTACAACTACAAATAATTTGATGTGAAAGTTTGTGCTCTGTGGTGGGCTTGGACCTTTTTTTCATGAAAGACAGAGATGATGAGCCACAGAACATGTTTAGAGGTTAACCATTGCAACAGGCTGCCAGTGACATGGTGGAGTCAGCATTCCCAGAAGAGTTAAAAAATAAAAGTGGGTGTGGCACTTGTGGACAAGTTTGTGGAGAACAGGACAGAGCTATGTCAATGGCTGGACTCAATGATGTTTTCCACAACTTTAAAAATTCTATGACTATATAGAATTCTACAGAAAGACTGAAAATGCTTTGAAGAATACAATTTTAAGAATTGTAAAATATCCAGACAAACTGCAGAAACAGCTAGAAAAAGGTTACAGTTTAGCTTAGGACAAATAGCATATATAACATTTCAGCAGAAATTGCCACGACAAATACAAGATGGAAAGTAAATGAAAAGACAGCATTTCTAAAAAAGAACAAAAAGAAAAAAAAAAAAAAAAGAAGAAGAAAGGAAAAAAACCTCACCAATATCTGAATAAATCAAAGCTAAACATAAATCAGTGTTGTCATCATCTTAGGGGGAAAGAAAGGCAAACAAATGTATAAATAGGAGTTATATGCAGGACTGGTAACTGTGATAAGGTATGATTTTAGGGCTCAGCCATAGGCCACATATCTAAAAAAAGATCTTGAGAAAATTCTGATGGAGTCAAGAAAACAAGACATATAGAAAAACAGTAGAAAAAAAAGTTTTCAGTTATAAGTGATAACCAAAAACATGTTTTAAAGAAGATGTCAGAAAACTGTAGATATGTTGGTCTCCACGTTTGAATCTTGAGAACAAGATTCAACGAAGAAAAAGTAAGCTATTACACAAACATTTTAATATAAATATGGAATATAATTCGAGTGAAAAGTCTGGAATTTTCATCAGCAGAAGGCTTTGGAAACTTTTTCCAAAATGCTCAATGAACTGGGATAGGAACGCTTAAGAACATCAGAGCATTTTGGACATTTCCAAATCAATTAATATATTAATAAATAGAAGTTGGTTTTCAGGAGATTTTGCATTTTATTCTTACATATTTGCCTACATTTCTTGCTTGCCATCCTTCTGATAAATAGAGATATCAATTCTAATTTAGTTGTGGGAGGAGGGATCGTAAAAATCTAAACTAAGTCAGTGGGTACCTTTAGGAAATTATTCTTCTTCAGATGGACTGAAAAATTGTTGAGAAACCATTTCCTTAAAGAAAGAAAATAAAGAGGATGTTAAGTCATCTACAAGACAATGAGGGAATATTTTTTAGCTTCAGAGTTGAACTGAAAATGCAATCGTAGATTGAGCACTGTGCAATATAATTACTATGAAGGATTTAAAGAACAAGCCTAAATAGTTTGCATTAGTCAAGACAAATCACCAATAATTTAATTTAGATTCAAACTTTTCCAGAAACACCTCTCTGGAGAAGTGTTTGGTGTTGGACTGTGGCTCTCCTGAGCTGCAGTTGACTGTACTGGCTCTCAAGAAGCAGCAGCAGCTGCTGTGATTTCCTGGGCATGTCATTTCTGACTACTTCCCTTCACTACCACTATTCTATTCTTTCTTGGGATACAAGGGGCACAGGTAGGAAACTGGTTATATTGGATTTCCATCTGTATCACTCCCATAATGAGCCTCAGAATGGAGCTTTATATATATATATATATATATATATATATATATATATATATGAGCCTTTGTGCAAAATCCAAACTTCTCAAAATCTACCAGTATGTTCACCTGTGGCTGGCATTCATAATACCAGCATGGGTGTTTAACTCCTTGGAAGTCTTGCATAGGCTTTTCCAGTCCATGGATTTCATCTTTTTTAACTAACAGCAGTTATTAGTCAGCTCTCAAGCTCATAAATGGAAGCCTGATTACTACTTTTTCAAATATGCAGAAATATACATCATGTAAGATAGTTGTCTGGTCACCTCAAAAATCATAAGAAATGGAGGATTATCCTACCATAAAAGAAGTGTCATCTCACTTAAAAAGACTGGGTAGAGATGCCTAGATGCTGATCACTTAACATGGTTATTACTTTCTTCTTCTTGGAAGGTTGAGATTCATCTACAACATATTTGTCCATCTGAAGGATCACATGCAACAGGAATAACAGAACAACCACCTTTGCATCTTATATATATGAAGTCCTGCTAATGCAGCCCTCTGGACAAAAAAACAAAACAAAAAACCTACAACACTTTTTTGTTTCCCAGTTTTTCTTCATTCTTCCACATGTAGGGAAACTTTGGCAGAGAATGTGTGTTTACACTTCCCTTCCTAACATCATTGCAGTGTAGAAAAAATGGAGTAGAGGAGAGCACCTGAATATGATATTATAATTTTTCTTTTTTCTTGGCAGCAAAGAGAATTTTTTTACTATTCCATCTGTCTGGATAAGGGGAAAAAAACCCAACACCATAATGAATTAACAGTCAGATTAAGTTTATAGTGCTGACTTTTTTTCAAAGTCACATAAGGATGGCCAGATGGAGTCTGCAGGAGTTGCTTTAAGGACAACTGACCAGAACAGAAAAGACAAGTATTAACATTCTTTGTCAAGTGTTTTATGTAATGCCCCAGGCCTGAAGTCTCCCAGCGTTGCAAGTTACTCTTTTACAAGAACATGAAAAGATATAGCTGTACACCACCCAAACTCAGTGTATCCTTTCACAAGCTTAACAAACTCTGCAACATTTCTTATAGCTGCTCCCCTCTCAAGCAAGGTGGAGCAGACTGATATAGCATTCCTGGAATTTCAGATGTGCATGGGAACAGATGAGCTCTCAGCTTCTCATCAGCTCACCTTATCTGGGGCCACCTTTGACAGGCTCTGTGCTATACCCAAAGTGGCAGTGACTTTTGCCTCCATAAACACTGGGATAATGCCAAGCCCTTTCAGGTTTCATGGTGCAAATGGTTCTGCTGCCTGGAGAAGGCTGTGCCAAAAATCTAGGGAAAACAATCAGAGACAGTGTGGAAAGTCTGGGAAGAGATGTCTCCCTGCCTCAACTGAAAAAAAAAAAATCCACATCCCTCTCAGGTCGTCTCATCCTTCATCGATCACACACCACCCTCTGTACTCATAGCTTAAGAAATATCTGTATTATAAGAGATAATACTGACAGCACCTAGCTCTGCCACCATAATGTTGTTAGTAACTGTATACACTGTTAGCCACAGTTCCTGCTACTCAGATTAAAAAAAAAAAGTCCTGACAAGGTTAATGACTGCAAGTGTCTCTGGATAAAAATTCCACCACACATTTTAATCCATCTTCACTCTAAAAGGAATGCAAACCTTCCCCTTGCTCTATCCCACAAACCTCCCGACAAATTTCAAGTATGAAGGTATCATGAAGTAATGGCACTTGAATTACATCACATAGAAGATATATTGGAGTCCTGCATACCATATCTGTCATTGTGACAATTTTTAATGCCAATATGAAACTCTAAATAAATTTCTGACATCTGATTTCCTAATACACATGCATTTTTAACTTAAGCATCCCCATCTAACTATTTAGAAGGTTTGGAATTTTTTTATTATTATTTTCTCAATTGCATACTAAAACCAAAACATTACTCTCCACTTCAAACTGACAAATACCCTTTAACTAAATAAACAGCAATACAACTAGAAAGAGTAAAGCAGAAACTTATACGTGGACTGACAAATCAGAAGTCTAAATAGTTCATTTGCAGTACTTCTATTGTATATGCTGATTTAGCTTTTTTAGCCATTGTATTGCAAGAAGAAAAATGTAATATTTTACAATAAAAGCATTATGCATTACAGAGCAGCAGCCTAGTGTTCCCATTATACTTTTATCCTCATAAAAGAACCACATTGTCAGAACACAAACTTTCTAGCATACGAGCCTTTTTGAGTAGGAATGCTTCTCATGTTAGAGCCCTAAACAAACATATTTATGTCAAAAGCACTCTTTGCAGTTATCACTTTGCTATAAAGACTCATTGCAAGTAAAGTCTCCTCAAAGTGAAGAGACAGCACTCAGATGAAGTTCTCTGCAGATTACTTGGTCCAGGAGCATTTAACTTGTCTCTCCATCCGAGAGAAAGGAGAGCACATTTAGGTTATCAAACATAATCCTTAGGACTGACTCCATAGTTCAGAAAATGGCCTTAGCAATTCACCAAATACTTCTAAATCTGAAATAAAAATTTCTAGTAAAAATTCCTAGCTGTTACATTTGTGCTAAGAGTAACCCATACCATGGTACCCAGAGTCAGGCCTGAGCTAAGAAGGACTTTGTCTGAAGGGAACTGAGATTAAATTGTGACAGATATTTTTCTCTAGGTGTAATATAGGTTTTCTGTTTTCTACTTCACTGCATATAATCTTGCATCCACACAACTCACGTGGAGCCAGTCACTTGAAGCAATCACATCCCACCCTGACTTGTAAACATCAAACGCCAGAGGAGGGGCACGGACCTCCTGTCAGCCTTCACTAGCAAAGGACTGGTGTTTCCTGAGCTGCCACTTCCCTACTCGATTCTATCCAGTGCCTGACATCCTTTCCCAAGCAAGCAAAGAGAAAACCCAAAGGGCAATGCACTCTGCACCTCCTGCCCCAGCTGTACAAGAGTCTGCACTCCCCTGCAGCAAGGGGACCTCCACTTGTGGACATGCAGGATTTATTTTCCTCTTTTTTTTTTTTTTTTTTTTTTCCTCCACAAGCTTGAGCTGACTGTTACTCATGAGTGGAAAAGCACATAAAGCTCCTGAGCCTAAGGCTGCAGTGCATCTGTCAGAGCAGAGCTAAAATAAGGTTCAATATTTTGGCTTTCCTACACTGTGGAAGATTATTTGGCACTGTGCTTTCCGAGTTTGTGAGGTCAGGCCTTCAATGTTGCTTTGTTATTATGTGGACTTAAGAGGTCAGTTTAAGGTCTTTTGAGCTTTTAATTTTGGAACATTGTTTTGCTATCCATCCACACCCATCCAAACAAAATGAAAGCAGCACAACAAATATTCAGTGAGAATCACAGCTCTATCTGTGCGTGCCACAGGGAGACGAAAATCTCCTTTCAGCTCGAGTATTCATCATGGAGATGCCTGTAAGCTCTAGATACATTTTCCAGGCATTTAAGACTTGCAAATTATAAAACTTTTCTCTGAATCTTTCTTTTCAGCTATAACTCTATTAAAACTGCTTCAAAAGCTGCTTTTTTGAACTAAAGATGCAGGAACCTGCACACATCATCTTCAGTTGAAACATCTGAGCTCCTGAAGTGCTCTCTTCATGGACAGACTGTGCAATGAGTTTTTTACACATATATAATAAATTAATAATTTTATTTGCTGTTTTAAAACCAGCAAATTGGTGTTGTAATGCAGATCCTAATCACCTTCAGAGAGCAAATAAATGCCTATGAGGTTAGATATTGACTTTAAGGATGGCAGAACATGCCTTGCACCTCATTCATATGTTATCAAGCTGCAGGGTGAGTCCCTGAGCAATTTACTGCTTTGTTTGCCAGGACAAAAGCACTAATGAAAAAAATACCCCACTGAAATTATTTTCTGTTAAGGATATGCCAGCTGCTGGAAGTGGGGCTGTCCATGAGCCTACTGAGCTACTCAAACTTTGGGCTTTGTATTGCACACCAGTTTCTACCATTTCTGAATGACTGTATAGAAAAAGTTAAGATTTCTTGCTCATCACAAGGGAGAACTTACACTTTGATTTCAGGGATATTTGGGATACATCTGTTTACTGTTTTTCTTGAGCATATCATATTAAGTAAATAAAACAGAATACCTACAAAATCAATATAATGTTACTTGTTAAATTTGTTGAATATTTTCTTATTCCATATTAGTCTGGTTTGCACAGCATTACATCTTTTAACTATCTTTGCACATGTCAAAATACAAAAGAGATAATACTTTCTATTATGCAGTCAACTAAGTTCTAGAGTATTTTGGTTAATTTGACAGGACTTTTTAACATAAAACATACTAAAATCACATTAATCTCTTCCTATAAGAGATTCAAAGCCATGTTTCTGAGGCTGTTGTCTTTTATCCTGTGTTGGCACAAACCTAGGATTTAGTCTAACTATAACTCTATTGCAAAACACTTCCAGAGGCAACATTAATACTATTTTGGATGACAAATTACGTGTCTTAAAATGCCTTTCATAGACCCAATGAAACATTAATTCTTAAATCTTAAAATCCATTTCTTCACAAATGTATCTTTTTTAACACTATTTTTTGCCTACAGGAACATGACTATTATTGAAGTTAACTGGCATGTTTTTTAGCTGGTTTTCCATTTACAACAGGGCCTTGTGAGGTCCTAAGGAACTTTCTGACCCTGAAAAAGCAGAGGCCTTTACAGGTAGTCCTCTCCTCTGGTTACCTGCTTTTCTGACTTCAGAGTCTGGGAAGAGATGCTATTTTTACACAGTTTTCATGCCTTAATCCAAGAAAGAACATTTCCTTTTCTTTTTTTTTTTCTTTTAAGTATGCATTAGTTACGCTAGTTTTTAGCAAAGAGGTTAAGCTAGATAAAAAGCAATTTATTGCCAAGTACACTGAGTATTTGGCACCAGCTACCCTAACCAACAAATTTTGTGTTGAGCTGTTAAATAATCTCTTGTCCTACTTCTCCATATGTGAGCCTAGAAATACCTATCTGAGATTATCCTTTTCAGATGTAATCTTCAGTGACCCAAAATAATGAGAGAGAAACATTGTCTTTCTGATTTCCTGAAGCCTTTATTCTTCCTTGTCCCCAAATAACATCATCTTGAGTTCATACTTTATCAACTGTTTTCCAGCAGTCTATAGAGTCAAATAATCATAGGATCTTTGTAAACCAAGGAAAAAAGTTCACACTGTAGAGGTAGCAGAAAAACACTGCACTGTAATTTAAATTCTCTGTGCTATTCTTAGCCTTGAAGTGATATTCTGAACAGCTCTACAGCCTCTAAAGGAAATGCTTAATTATTTCTTTAATAGTTGCCAACTGTCTACTACTGTCTTTACTATCCTGGGGGTAACTACATACAGAAAAAAAACAAAATAAAAAAATAATAATAAAAAAAAACTAAACCCAGAAAAACCTCCAAAAATCCAACAACAACAAAATAGACACAAAATATAGAGAGAGACAACATGACATTCTTGATCAAAACAGAATGGACATTTTGTGTCCAACTTCAAAATAAACTCAGAACCACTGAAAATTTATAACTGGTTTTATCCTTTTCTTAAAAGCATCATCCCAATAATAATACACACATTATACATGGTTTTAGCAGTATGCTAAAATACAGCTAGAAATAAATACAGTGATAGTATACAAATGAAAAAGTCTGAAGTAGCATCTACCTAATAACTATATACTAAATTAATGTTTTTTCTTAATTCTTTTAAACTGTAATTCCTATGCAAACCATGATGCATCTGCTAATCCTTAAATTTTTCTATCCTAATCTATAGGAATACTTATACAGAGCTCAAAACCACAAAAGCTCAGTCCTTCACTGTATAGTGTTACTTTGCCTGTACTTCACACTGGTTCACCAAATAATGCCTCATCCTTAGCGTATGAACACCCTTCACCTGAATTACATGGAACAAATTATGTTGCCCTAACTCAGAGTAGGTTGGTCCTCAATCACATTAGCTAAGGTTCCATGCAAGGTAATGGAAGTCTTTTCCTAATGGCAGTGGACTCTAAACCATGTCTTTACTTGCCAAATGGAAATAAAATGTGGTGGTCATAAATGAAAGGTGAAGGAAATGTTCCATATTGCTCTAAGTGGGAACTGGGAAGCTACAAGAATTCAGGCTCCCATCTGCAACTCATAATGACTGGCAAACAATTCTGCAATTTTTTACCACAGCTGCAGCCAGCCCTGAAAAAATATTCTCATATTTAACAAGTTTGCAAAATTACAACTCTCAACCAATAGCTCTGTTTGGCTGCCTGAAATAAGCCATCTGGGTTTGCAGATAAAGTCAAAATCAAATGGTTAAAGTTGTAAAGTTTTCAAAATACATTCCCAGTAATCAAAAATATTTAGTAACATCACCTTTGTTGTCTCCTTCTGCAATTAGTCTCTGCCATAAACTCTTTCCTTGACGCTCCTGGTTTTGAATATATTTTCAGAAACAAGAGATATTTACTAACCTGGGGTAGAATTGTCAAAACCTATGAGATCATATGATCTTGAAATGGAAAACAGAAAAATTGTTCATGTCCTTGCATGTTCCCTTGACTGGGGAAGAAAATACTTGGTAGGGTCCTAAAAGCTAAATTTAACTTTAAAACCCCTCCAACTCATGTTGTTTTTGCATATATTTTTCTCCTAATCACTAATACAATTCTGAAAGTTTTCCCCATTTAGCTGAAGGTAATTTTTAAAAATCTCACAAGAGATTAGCTATGCATGAGATAGCATTGTTTTTCTACTTAACTTTTAGAGGTCACTAATAATGTAAGGTAATAGCAAAATCTACAGTGAAGATTCTAAATTCTCATAAACAAACCAGAGTCTTCCTATTCCAGAGGCAGTTAGGGGATGCACAAGTGCTTCACTGACTATAGTGGGAGATCCTCCATCAGAAACCAATGGTGCAGCAGCAATTTTCTGCATTTAATGGTTATTGACAAATGAGACTTCCTGTTAATGAGCCAATTAAAAATAACTTGCAACTGTGTGCAGCATCCCAGCTGTCCAGCTAAGGCACCTGGTTCCAGACCATGGAGAGAAGTGCTTCCAAGGAGGATCTGTACCCTGGAAAGGGATCTTTGCAGATCTGACTGGGTTCCTCCTGTAGGAAAGAATCACACTGTGTGCTTAAAGGTAGCTATAAGTGACACAGATCTTTGTCTTTTAGAATTTTATACTGATCTCAAGCTATGCCTTTTCACATGGACAGCTTGGAACAGACCCAGAAACTATAAAAAGCACATCATATCCAACAAAAGTCTCACATTTATAATCTTCAAAGACTCATAAAACTGGAGCAAATGATTCATGGTTCCTATTGCTGCATCCTAATCACATACAACTCACAGCTCTACCCGTTTTGGGAGCAAAGTGAAACTTCACAGTTATGAACAAGTTCTGCTTACAGAGTTAGAATTAATTCAAGCCCTAAACTTGTATTCAAAGGTTGTAGTTTTGAATGCAAACCCACACTCCCTCAGCAAACGTAATGAAAGAATTTGCATGAGAGCCCCCAAGCCAAACTGAGCTGTTTCAGACTGCTACAGTGTGATATACATGGTGCTGCCTGAGCTTTCTCTTCTTCACAGCAAAAAGTAGGAGGCAGATACAGAAATGATGGAGTTTAACATTCAGCTCTGAATCTCAGATGTCATTGCTTACCAGGCCAAAGTACCTACGACATCTCTGGCAACTCACCAGTCTTTTATCAGAGAAGGTAGAAACTTCTCACTTTTGTTATTTTTCATTCCAGATTAGTTTAAAATAGTTCTGATAAAAAAAGAAAAACAAAGAGAAGGTCTTACCTTATATTTTGCCTTTCTCTTATTTAAGTTTGCTTTTCCTTTAGTGGAGATGAAGTATATTAGCCCATCTGAAATTAAACTATGTGACATAAGGCCAAATATTTAACAGCCTGAAATGAAGCCAATTTCTTTCTTTCTTTTTTTTTGCATCTCTCTTCTATCTGCTTTTATCATTTTGATTGGATCAAAGCCAACAAACTAATATTAAAATATTTCCAGCTACTCAAGGAAACACCTCCCATGACTGACAGAACAACATACAACTTGGGATAATATCCTGAACTTCTCAGAGGAAAATTAAAAGCATCTTTTTAAATTGACAAATTACTTTTTAGCTAACAGTCCTACTTTATTTTCACAGACTGGGAGATGATCATAAACTGTGAATAAACTCAATAAAAAATAGTAATTTTATCTACCTTTCCATTACTTTGGCTGTGAACTGTGAGTCAGATCACCTGTCTCCCTCTGGACTGCTGAGCGAATGGAATAGCATCAGCTCTGCCCAAACACAAATGAATTTATAGTATAATTCAAAATAATAAAATATCCAAAGAAAAATGCCAGCTACTGATTTTCTGTAATAATATTTATATTCAAAGACAAAATGAAACCTCCTTGTATACAAACCCAGGGAGTATTTATTCTATTAGTGTCAAACCCACTTTCCTTTGAAATTACCTGATAAAATCAAAGTAAACTTGGGCCTATCATAGCATTAACACGTCATTTCTGTTTTAGAGCAGAAGGATGGACTACACAACAGAAAGATGACTTTCCATCACCCCCCTGGGCCCCCACCCCAAATCATAGTAATTTTTATGTACTGAAATATACTGCTTATTCCCACAAACATTATGCAGGACATAAATATAAACCTTAATAAACAATGTACTGATGTATGAGAGACTAATCAAATAAGGTACTAAACTAAATGTTTAACATAGTGCAATGACACCATCAGAAATTCCTTTCAAAAACTCTGAAATACAGAATATTCATCTCAATATTTAAATATTGTTATCTTGCTTTTGATTTCAAAAATAAAACAAATTAATTATATTATGTCATTGACTAAAGTTGTTTTAAAATAAGCATGGCAGTTTGCTTATAAGCTACAACTTGCTTTTAAGTTACAACTCTCATTGTCAGAAATAATCCATTTCCTTTAAAATTTTGCCTGTAACTGAGTGACAAAACATCTGTGGAATTTATTTAGGTCAAGATTATTTGAAGACATGGCTAAACAGACACATTAGTGTCATATAGCTGTCATTCTAAGAACAGTTTATTTTTGTAGCTGACTGATGCACATACTCAATCCCCTTGTACATTGTAACTCCCAGTAAATTAAGTATTCTTCTTAAACTACAGATTTCATTTCTTAATTAAGCATTAACCTTAGGCACAGAAGCAGTAAATAGATTTTAATACAGTATCACAGTCTTTTCATCTTAATAAAGATCTAACTCCAAGTTGTAAATATTCTTTCTTAAAATAAATAAGCAGAAGTATGTCATGGCATGTTCTCATCTCAAGAGTTAATAGAGAACTCACAAGCATCAATGCCTGCTTCCCTCATTGTTGATGGATATAGTACTTCTATTCATAGGACAGTCTAAAAATTTTTAATAGAACTTCACAGAACTTTTAGTGTCTGCCAAAGTTTATCTAGTCAATTTTTTTATATGATTCAATCATGGAAGGCTACCAACCCTTTACCTTACAACACAAACCTACTTACACTCATCTGATACAGCTTCACGGCTACCATTCTTCTCCACTTACCTTTTCACATCCAAATATTCATCTGCATCACCTCCCTATATTACTTAAAATTTGCATTTCCCTAGGTTTTGCTATTCATGGACACTCTGAATTCACTGATGGATTAAACTACCCTGATCATTATGTCTTGTAGCAGCTTGAGTCAGTAGATGCAAGCATCTTTACAAATGAGCTCTAGATCATATTACCTCACTCAAAGCACCCTTACAAAGGAACTGTAACAACATTGCCTCTACTGGAATGCTGAATGAGAGCAATATGGGGAATTTGTGACAGTAAAATGGGCAATAGACATACAGCTGGCCATTGCCAAGGCTGATAGCAGCAGGGAAGTCTACTGGATTCAAGGTAATAATCTCTACAACTTTCTGATGAAAACCACAAAAAACATTACCTGAGGAGTGCTGACTCTGCAGGTTTTGGCTGGGATAGAGTTAATTATCTTCCCAATAGCTGGTGTGGATCCAATCTATTGGACAGTTGATCCCAAAGGACCACAGGGAAATTCCATGCTACATGGCATCATGCTCAGCATATAAACCTGGGGGGCAGTTGGCAGAAGTGCCACTGCTCAGGCATTGGCTTGGCATCAGTGGATTGGGGGCGAGCAATTGTTTTCATTTGAATGATTTGCCTTAATTTCTTTCTCTTTCTTATTTCCCTTTTAATTACAAACTATTATGATTAATTATTATTATTATTACTTTAAATTTAATTTCATGTCTTTTAATTCCAACTATTAAACTGATTATATTTCGAACAAATAATTTTCTCACTTTTACCTTTTCAAACCTCTTCCCCCATTCCACTGGGGCAGGAGTGAGCTCTAATAGGCTCAGTTGTTTCATGGACTAAACTGTGACACTGGACTACAACAATAAATTTAGGAACGTGGGAGAAGGTTGCTGAGGGGCATGGTTACAACTCGTGGGGATTGCTGTGAATGTCAGTTCATGGTGGGTGGTTAAAATGAATAATGTTGAAATGAGTAATAGTGTGTGGAAATGTAGCAGCAGATCTAACATTTCTATCAGATCAATGGAAATCTCATTCATGAAAGAATGCAAAGAGTTAGCAAAGAGTAGCTAATCTTGAATAAGCAATGCATTCACACTGAATATTTTCTCTGGGTTAACTTTAAGAACATGAGGATGGATGTCCACTTACTGTGATCAGCAGTCAAAGGAAGGAAACAGCAACACAAAGATTCCTCACACTGAATATGCTTTATTAGAGCAAGGTGGCTCTGTGTATATTGCAGGCACTGACACCAGCCACCAGGCATTTAAACTTCTGTTTTGAGGACAATTGGTTTGGAATTGCACACAGTGTTGTTCAGGTCTTGAAGTAAATTTAGAATAATTTGATTTGTCTAAAACAATCCCCATCTTATCTTCTCTTTGCTAAAATGCTCTTCCAGAGCAGGAAGAGATATAACAGAAAATAGGCTGATTTCCTATAACTTTCTTTCATCTGACATTTGCTACCTGCCTGGGGCAGTAAGGCATTCTTCACAGCTCTCACATATTCATTGTGAACTTCAAGAGATGAAATATCTTCTTTCCCTAGGCCCTGGTGTATTATAGTTCCAGAGAAGACACAATTCCTTGTAATTGTTTGTGAGGGGCATGTGGCATATATGAATGACAAGTCATATCCAAGCACTGTGTGACATGCCCTTTATCCAAAGAAAATAATCAGCCCTAAGAGAATGCAGCTGGTGTATCTTCACTTAGAATATTTCACAAAAGCTGAGACAATCTAATCACTTTTTGTATCAAAATTGTTATAAAACATTAGAGTAAAGCGTGGACTCATCATAATTTCAAATCCTTCTTCCCAAGGTGCTTCAAACCACAGACCTTATGTTGTACAAAAAGAAGCATTTACACATCCTTTCAAAACCACCCCCCTACCCTCATTCTATTCCTATCAGAAAGCATTAGAATCTGAAAGATAAAACATGATTCACAGCCTGTAATAGGAAACCAAACATAATTTTAAACACTGGCATGCTGAGGTTGCTGCTGTTCTTTCCTTTGTAAATGACTAAATCTTAGTACACAAGTTTCAAGGGTGAATACAAAGAAATTGTCAAAATTAACTGTGGCATAAGGACCATTAAAAAAACAGACACTAAAGGAAAAAATTCCTTTGAAACACATTAAATTTTGGGCAGCTAGACTGAGTATTTCTATTCACATATTTCAATATATTCATATTGAAGTATGCAAAGTTTGCTATATAATTCAGAGCAAAAAATCTCAGGCTGGGAGAGAATCATATTAACAGACATTTACAGGAACTTGCTCAGTTGCAGCCACTCACACAACAGGATCTCCTGGTGAGAGCCACTTTATCCTTTTATAGCCATGGAGCCCCTTTACACAGCCAAGGGGCACATTAAACATACATGTGGCACTTATAAACCAGAATTACATAACTGTACTAAACTCTCAAGTTTTGATAATTGCAGGAGAAGTCAATGGAAATCTTTTTCTGAATAAAAATATTACAGTTTGACCCTCATACCCAGTCCCCAAGCCAAACATATTTAAAACTTGAACATTAAGATGGAGGAACAGCCATATTCTGATTGTTGAATCTACCAGTCATATATGAAAACAGATGCCAAATTTCCACTTAAAATGTCACCAAAAACAAGCAAAGAGGGAAATAGAAATAATACACTGCTGTAAATTTATTGTATTCCTGTGGAGTCAGCTCTGCTTGGCAGCCTGTAAAGCTTTTGAGGATCTTGGGGGAAACCTGCAGGTTGTGGAGAGGTTCTGCAGGGACTCTTGCCAAATTAGACTTCTCTCACTGAAATCTGACTGGTTTGAGAAACTCATTAAAAAATCAAAAGCTTCCCAACATATTTGTTTATGTTGACAGCCCTGTTCAAATATAGGTGATGTGTTTAAAGAGATTTGCTGTAAATTCTTTCAGTAGAAGAAATGCACTAGCTTACAGCTCCTGTCCCAGCGCTGTGCTTCAGAGCAGTACTGCAAAAAAACCCCACACAACCAAAGGCATCAAATAAACATGGTTTGCAACAGCAGAACCATACCAAATATCCACAGACTGTTAACATTCTGAGTGAAATGTTCTGTCTCACACATAGTTTCTTTGTGTGGCACCAACTGCTTTCAGCTTTATACAGGCTCATATGCAACATTTTGGAAGCAGAACCAAAGACATGTTCTTGCACTCAGGACACAGGGAAGTGATCCTACCTACCTTTGTGGAGCACAAGCCAACATTTCCGGGATGACACTTTCTTTACCACATCTTGTTTAAAAATACAAGATTTTCTGCAGAGTGGAACCTTAAGTGCTTTATTTTCTCAGACAGCCAGGCAATGTTTTTTGATAAGAAATAATTCCCTGAGTCAGAACAGCCTTGTATTTTCTGCTGTGCATTTTAATATTTTCAAAATTAAGACTTCAGCAGTAATCTGACTTGATTTCCTGAATCTGAATCAGCATTAGTAATTATTCCATCTCTGCTGTGGAGCTGATAGAAGCATGGGCATAAAATGAGCCCGCCCTTATGACATAATAATGCAGTAATAACATACATGCATATATGTACATTAGAGCACTTTCTACTTGACAGCTAATACTGTATTTAATAAAGCTGATTTCCATATCATGTAAATGATGCAAGCTATATTAGCATGGTCAAGTTTTATCAGTACCTCCAATTTTAAGAAAAAAAAAAAAAAAAAGAAGCAAAGTTTTGGAAGGAAAAGATTACAAATCAAGCCAGACAGATATTCACCTCCAAATTAATGCAGATAATAAATGAAGAAGAGAAATAATGAGAATAGCTATTGATTAGCATCCTGAAGACAAGAAAATTTAAGGCAAAGTGAGAAGTCCTAGCAGTCAAGCTGACTAAAATCTAGCAGAAAGAAAATTAAGAAAAACAGGAGGTGCATCAACCACAGGCATCAAAGAAAACAAAGTTTGTCTTATGCCAAGTGGTACAAGTATTTTGCCTCTTATACACAAAGGAAAATATTTTATCTTAAATGGGATTGGGCTCCTAGGAGAAAGCAAACAAGGGGTTCTGAGACAATGTTTGATTGCTTCTGAAAGCTATCCCGGCTGCCTGCAATAGTAGAAAACAAATTGAAAACCCAACTGACAAAATCCCCCTCAGTTTCATGTTCCTTGATAAGCAGGTATTTTATTATACATAATGGCCACACTAGCTCCAAGAAGGGTTAAGTGTGCTGTTCTGAGGCTTTGCTCTTGCCTCTACACATGAAGAACCTGAGAAATGGAATAGGACCTTCCTGATTTCCACATGAACCCAGCCCAACAGTACAGAGCTTATCAAGACTTGAGACATGGATAACATCTGTGTTCTTTGCAGCCTTACACAGAAATACAAGACTCTGAACTTGCGCTTAAGTGCCGACTTAGTATTACCTGAACAATGGAGATTATGAAATTTATTTAAATTTTAAATATGTTGAAGATATTTAAAGAGGCTACATATAATTTGAAAATATATTTTGGAGGTCATTAGCACTTTCTCTTTTTCTGCAGCCATAGCCTCCACCACAACATTCTCCAAACTGTGGCAATTGAGGTCTGTCAGTCATATGAGGGATCCACAATTCCTTCAGCATCTGAGAGAGGGTAGCTGCTCTTGACCCCAACAGATCATTCCCATTGCAATTCCAATCTTCTTTCCCTCTCTTCACAAACTTTAAAATGAGCCTCTCACAAGATATATTTAATTTAATGAACTGCCCTATTTCTATTTTCTGAGTCTCTCCAGCTCCTCATTTTCCAAGTGTCCTCCCTTTTGAACGACTGTAACCTAGTTGATGGTGGATGGAGTTAAACAGTAAAGATTTCTAAAGAAAAGGTTTATCTCAGGCAACAAGAGAATCAACTCAGGCAGACAGGAACCATTTTCTCAGGGTGTTTACTGGGCCTGTGATCCTTCCCCAGTCTGTTGTATTTCAAACAGAAATTGCAAACAGAACTAAAGATTAAGAACATGGGCGGTTATATAGTTTGAGTAAAGAGGCATTAATAATCTATATCCACAAGAACTTCTCATACCAGCACTTTCAGCAGATTCCCACATCCTATTAAAAAGGATTCTTGGATGGCTGACACCTCCCCTCCCCTTTTCTTTCTGCCTTCCTTCCACTCCCTTTGCAGATTTTCAAATAAAATATTACAATTTCACAGTTCAGTCAAATAAGAAAAATATTCACATGGAAAAAGCCTGTTCCCAAAAATGCTGCTGACTCATTTCATCTCCTGCATCTGCAAAATAAAAAGTTCCTTTATTCTGATGTCTTTCAGCATCAGAGGTTACAGTGCAGCCCACTATGGGCATATTTTGTTTACTTTAAATTAGAGTGTTCAAATACTGTTGTAGCTGGCCATGGCAGGCTGGAGCCCAGTGCAAACTGACAGCATGGGTGTTTGTTTTACCTCCCAGATGAACTCTGCAGCCCTGCCAAGCTCCTGTCCTGCTCAGGCTGCTGATGTGCCACAGGTCAAAGCCAGCTCAGGTACCTCAGTTCCTTCACATCTCTGCAACTGCAAGTGATTACAAACTACTGAGGTAACTATTGTACCTGAAGAGTGCAGAAAGGAGTCTTCATGAAGAGCAAGTTCTCAAAGTAAATACTGATATGTATATATGGGTTTGTTTATCTGAAGGGACTGAATTTAAAGCAGACACTCCGAAGTTGCTCACAAGATGAAAAAATTAGTTTTTATAAAAACTGCCCAATTTGAAAACATTCAAATATATGGAGTACACTTCATATAGCCCCTCTGTATTAGTCCTACAAATTTAAGTCAAATTATACTTTTCTTGTAGTTTTGTTTGGTTTTTTTCTGTGAAGTTTACCAAATGCCATATATTGTTTGCTGAAACTACTTTTCAGCACGGTCATTAATTTTATTTATTCATGTCTTCACACTTTAAATAGGTTTTTGATATTTTCCACACATTTTACAAAACTTTTAAATCTGAAGTAATAAAATTTTAAAATATTTCTTAGCACAGCCCACATACACAAAAATTACCAAGAATAACAGCCCAGAATTCCTTCCCATTTTTCCCTTTACACAGAAAACCAAATAAAACAATATTGTTTTGTTTTTTATTACTGTGATTACACACTAGAAGTATTTCGAGGACAGAAAAGATGGCCCAGTGCTTTCATCATTTGAGAGCTTCAGTTTAAAGCAATCTTATGGTTGCCTGAAACTAATTATTAGGGTGTGCAGCCAAAGTAAAGAAGGAAGTAGAGGAATAGATAGTCAGATACTGAGCTAAGTAACAATGTCTCCCCATGAAAGGATTCACTGAAGAGTTTTAGTGCCTATAATGCACACAAATAAAGTACTTTAAAAAGTCCAAGTGCATCATAAATATGTATCACATCAGAGATAAGCAGTAAGAAAACACCTGATAATATCTCCAAAGCACTATTAAAAGGTGGGCCATAGAGCTGGGGAAAGCTTTCTTTGGATTTTGACTTTGCTTTAGGTTGTTTTATAGTCATATAAATGCACAGCATCATGCCTACAAAACAATTACATTTTATGGTCTATGTGACTGAGAATGTATTCAAATTTTCCCACCTCACAAACTTTGCTACAGACACCAAGAATATTGAGGCAAATTAAATGAACTTAGACAAAAAATTATAATTTTAGCAGTGAATTTCCTGATAGCAGGCATGTAAATCAAACATTTTCTTCTATGGATCTAAAAAAGTAATCTTTTTCGAGTTTCTTGACTATTGAGTGTCTGTTTCCTGGACTCACTTCCGTATACCTTTGTATTTTCATTTTTCTAGTACTAAAAATATAATAATCTGCCCTTCAACTCAGTGAAATCAACAGTGACTAAAATATATGAAAGAAAATTCTGCTTGGTAAAAAGTCAGAGACTCTTAAATCATGTAAAATTATTCAGGTCAAGTAATCCTTTCAAGAGAAAAAAGCACTTTTGCAGCCTGCGGGGGAGTGCCAACCCTGAGCCTGTCTCAATCAGCACATGGGTCTGTATGGTCCAACAGGGATCATGAGATTCACAGGGGAATTCTGGTTCCCTGATGAAATGGAGTCAGCCACAGAATTTCAGCGGGTTTATAATAGATTCAATCTCTGCAAGCACAAGTTTTCATTTTGCAAAAATGAGGGTTAATCTAATAATGTTACCCAAATAAGCACATATATACATATGTATGTGTATTGGCCCTGTAGCCACACAGTATAAATGTAAGCACTGGGTTAACTATTTTAAGACTTAGGCCATAAATAATTAGGTTTTCTTCCCCTGTAACCAGAAGACTACGGAAGACAACCATTACAGTAACAGTGAAGTTTCAGGAGCTCCCTACTAAAAGATTGTGAGATGCTTAAACAGATGTAATAGTATGAAATAATAATTTATCCAAAATAATTCCATTAGAAGCATCAAGGTTACAACATATGCCATGAGCTTGTTAGCAGCCCAAAAGAATGTAAAGAACAGCAGCATCTGCTACTGCAATTCCTTCCAGCTACTTATTTGCAAGTGCAATTCTCTAAACCCATCAGCAAATGACTTTTGTAAAAAGTCAGGTTTAGCCCTGCCTCTTTTCAACACTTCTGTTGTAAATATGTGTGTATGTATGTTACCAAATTTTGTTACTGCTGTTCGTACACTGCACAAAGCCATGAATATTTCGTTCTACTGCCAAATTAATATAATATCACAATCACAGATTTCTCCCCAAATGCACTCTATTCTGGATTTAAATTTCCTTTCACACAGTAGAAAATACATGTTTTTCTGCAAGGAGCTGCTGTTTCAGAACTCAGTGTTCTTTACCTAAGACGTCTGAATAATATTTTCATTTAAACAATGCATAAAAAAGGGAATTTCTCTACTTGTACTTCAAACAATAGTTGTCAGATGTACACTTACTTGAAAACACAGACATGGCAATCAAACAAAAATGCCAGAAAACAATTAATTAAATGCCAGTGAAAAAAAAGTTAGTATAAAGTTTTTATAAATTTTTAGATCTGAAAGGACATAGGGAAATATGCTCTTTGGAGGATTAGCTTGGCATTAATCTTTTTCTGGTTAAAAGAAGTCTATTCTTTTAACACACTGAGGTATTGAAGATTTAAGCAGCTAGTATTTGTTGAACTACTGGCATTACCAAACACAATAGAGTCTAGATCAATTACAGATTTGCAACTTGACTACTAATATGCAATATAACTGAGGCCATTCTCTAATAGACACAGTTTTTATGATGAAATCACTAGAACTAAATGAGTGACAGTAAATAACAATGAAATCAATAGCCTCAGTATGATGAAAAGCAGATACACACTTTTTCATATTTATGGTTCTTTTGTTTTTTTGTTTTTGTTGGTCAGTGGATTTTTTGTGATTTTTCTCTTCTAATCCATGTCAGATCCTCATTCAGTCAAGCTTTGCAGTATTTCTGCACAGATCTTTTATTTAGAAGTCTTAGAGCTCTTACCAAATAATGTACCATATGCTGGTATTATGAAATAACCACAATTTTTAAGCATATTTATCTTTCAATCACTTTTTTTTCCTGTGTAAACAAGAACTAATGCTATGTATTTTCCTTTCCATGATTCCAACTCCCTCCCACATGAGATGTGCAACCTTTTGTCAGTTCCACCTGAAAATGTGGAGGCAATGAGGACTAAAGATTAGTTAAGCCCTTACAATCTATGCAAAACGCAGATGTGGATTTTTTTTAAATATTTTTTTTTACATCTATTGCTACAGTCAAAGCCAACAACACATATGGCTTATGAGGACTGCCCTTGAAGGGAAATCAATAGGTAAATATAAGTACAACACAGAATCATACTATAACTCAGTTAAGAACTCAATAAATAGAAGGACACCACATGAAAACTTTCCTTTGTTGTGGTGTTCCCAGATCTACTTCTTTAATATCTGTATCAGTAGTGAAATCCCATGATCCCAGGCAATGTTTTATATTGGATCCATTCAGACCAGCAACCAGGAATGCATTTAACAGAGTGCATGGATGTCCATATCCTTCCTCTGCAGTACAAAAACAGCCCTGTTCTCGAGTTACTGCCATCAGCTGCCTGAGCATAAATGTACCATCACCCTCTGCTGGAAAGAGTTTAATCTACAGTTAGAGACAGCTGCAAATGCTAGATACAGAACAAAACACAGCCCACAAATCAATGGTTGCAAAATATCGTTTTATAGATTATTATCACCTACAATGGTGAAGACAATTGCACTGGACATTTGCAGCACTAAATTACATCCTTTGGATATAACTAGATTATTGGTTAAAGTGAAAACTCTATTAATTAAATATTAATAATAAGTAGTTTTTACCAAAAACTTACCTCAAAAAACAATTAAGTAAAAATTTTCAATCTTTAAAGCATATGTACAATATTTCCACATCATAGGAATTAAAATATTTGAACTTCTACTCCTTTCTTTGAATACATTTGTGGTTAATTTTAGTATAATTTTACTGTTTGCTCTGTTTGTGATATAAAGAGCCATGGTAAGCAGAGAACTCTTGATGGCCATAACACAGACCTAATAAATTTTTTTAAAAATAATTGAAAACATGGGACAAATAGAAAAAGCCAGCTGCTCACATACCAAGGCTGAGAGAACTAAATGTGTAACAGATGGTCAAGACTACCTTTGGCCATCAAAATCATGCTCTAACTACAAACTACCTTGCTGTGCAAAAGAGTGGAAAAACACATAGATTCAAGTGAAGGGAAATACGTAATGGCTTTAGGGTTCTGCAATAAATGTCTTTCCACAAAGCAGTGTTAATGGACCACTACCTCTCTCTGTCAATCTCTTTGGATTCAGACCTGCAAGCAATAAAAACTGTCCACTCTCTGGAAAAATGTGAGATTAAATGGGATATGAAAACTAGTTGCATTTCTGCTGTTAAAATAATGTTATATATAAACTGATTTTGTTTCCATGTGTAAAAATGCATGCAGTTCTAGTCTCTCTGTCTTAGAAAGAATTAGCTGTTACAGCTGCAGATGTAATGAAAACATACCAACAGCTCAAGCATGAGGGCATATAGGAAGGAAGATGAGCATTTTCTTCATTTTACAACAATATTTCACTTAATTTTCAGCAAATCTTGTCAATGTACTGGCACTGCTTGTTCCCATGTATAACAGCCCAGATTGACAAAAAAGGGTTTAGAGGCACAGGCATTTATGGAGAACATGGCAGATGACATGGTAGTGGGGTGAATCCTCTCTCAGGCTCCAGTAGGCATCAGTTGGAAACAGCAGCAGACAAGTTCAAAACAAGTATAACAAGGTAAGCAACTAATGATAAAAATCCTTTCCACAGCATGCTGTGGACACTACATTTTTAATGCATCTAAAGAAAACCCCAACTGGAAAAAATATTGAGGAACAACACAACAAAGATGATAAATTACAAGATACTCATGTCTGGCTTGATAAAAACAAAACACTGTGACTGCATATTCTTATGCTCCTCCCAAGCCCTCCTTCAACTACCACGCAGCATCACAGAGTGATTGTTTAGACTTGTTTTCCCTCATCTGGTGCAGTCTGGTACAGACAGGCTCACCCCACACTCAGATTCTATCTAGTCCTTAGGATGCTTAAAACTGTTTCTGTGGAGCACCCTGTATATCTAAATGTCTTCTGAATATACACAGTGTGGAACTAATCTCTCTCCTTCTCTACTGAATCACAGAATCACAAACTTACTTAAGTTGGATAAGACCTCTAAGATCATCAAGTCCAGCCTTTAACTGAAAAGCATCTTGCCAACTAGACCATGGCACTGAGTGCCATGTCAGGTGTTTCTTGAGCACCTCCAGCGATGGCAATGCCACCACTTCCCTGGGCAGGCTGTTCCATTCCTTAACCACCCTTTCAGGGAAGAAATTCTTTGTGAATCAACCAGTGCTTTCTCAAAGTTCACCATAGAGACTACAGATACACGCAGCTGATGTTCCCTCATCCCTTCTTCCTCACTCACATGCTCTCCTAAGTAGTCCAGTGGCTTTCTCTCCAAAGAGAGAAAATACTAGATATGCTCCTTCTTGACCTCCTACAGGGAAGGTTAAAACATAACCAATAAATGGAGCATGAAGTGGAGCACTTGCCAAAGTGCCCAAACAGCTCATTATTGTCCCAAGTAAAAGTGTATTTTTCTATCCATAACACAGTTTAAGAATAAAATACATACAGTCTGCCAATCAAGACAAAGCAAAAAATGGGGGCCTGAATGTCTTAAACTTTTTAAAAAGACATGACAGAAAATTAATGATTAAAATTGAAGATGTTACACATATCTCACCATAAGAGTGAAGGAAAGGAATAAAAGAAAACCTTTATCCTAATATGATGCTATTACGATCTGACATCCCATTGCTACAGTTTAAAATACAGATTGCTACTAGCTACAGTTAACACTCCCAGACAACTCCTTCTTGCCTGGCACTGACCTCTGGAAGACACTATGGACCAGTCTAGCATCAACAGGAAATGTTCATGTGATTTTTCCTCGATATAGTTCCATCAAAATAAGCTTGAAATTCACTTTTAAAAATAACCTGGTTCATTTTGACTGGGACTAAATGATTTGTTTGAAAAGACCTCAGACACTGGATGTGGGAAAGACTAATGCTTGCAGCAAAGAGGTGGTTTGGGGACAGATAACAGTAATTTCTTCAAGTCAGCAAAATGTAGCTGAAAAAGGACACATGCCACAGACTAAATCACCAAAGAAATAACAAAACTACCAGCTAAGATGAAGAACAACTAAGATGAGCAACACTGATAATCTAAAAAAAACCCCTCCAAAGATAGTTCACTTTCAGAATATTTGGTTTGAACTGAGAACAGCACATCCGGGAAGACAGGCTGAAATGTGAAACTAAATTGAGAGAGACAGAATGGGGTGAAGAGGTAAGCTTGGGAGTTGCCTGCAAAGAGAAGCTAGCAAAAGCTTTCACATTGCTTTATATCATTCAAACATTAAGAACAAGGAGGGAAAAGAGAAGAAAAGCAGGACCCATGGACACATGTGAAAGAATTCAAGTACAGAAGAAGAGATGATAAAGGAGATTCTTAAGCAGCTGACAGAGGATTAAAGGGAAACTAAGAGAACAGAAAGAATACAGATTTATCAAAAAATAAAAAAGTGGAATAGTATAGGAAAATGACAGGATTATCCATGTAAAGAGAAGCTGGTTGAATAAACAAAATAAGAATTAGATAAGAATTATTTTTTTATTTTTATAAATGTATTTCTGAGGTGTTTTTGGCAATGGCAATGAAGCTGGATATTAGAAAGATAAATATAACAATTATGCAAAGCCCTGGAAAAGACTTGCATTTTCAGATGAAAGGATTACTAAAATATTTCGATTTATTTTGGTGCCTTTCAGAAATCTCTACAGCTCAAGCATATCCATATATAGTCATCCTTGCTATTTGATTATAAGACCACAGAGTACTTATTGACTCTCAAATAATAGTACTTTGACTATGCCAAGTTTTAGCTATTATTTAATGACACATTTACAATTTCCAGATTTCTGGTCCATAAAAATTTCCTAAAAACCATGCTTATATAAATAAGATCATTTCAGGTACAACCTTAACAAATTAGCAGCTGTTATGCCACTATTAGTCAGTGAGAAATTGAGGCTGTTCCCTCATTTAATTATGTTGCTGCCAATTCCATTTCCTGGCTTTTGTCTCTCTGGCCAATACATGCAGCTTGGGAAAAATTCACTTCTGCTGTCCCACAGATTGAACAGTACTGCACCACTAGACTTTGACCTTAGAAAATGATGGATGGCCACTGATCAAAAACATGGCACACATTTTGGGGTGAAAGACATAGAAGCAAATTATATTAACATTAAATTGAGGAGGAATACTTGTTATAACTCAGCCATATAATAAAGCAATGTTAATCAATGTTAAAAGTCACACTGTTTTAAGCTCCAACTTTTACTTGTACATTTAGTATTATTCCAGTCAGCTCATGTAGGAGCTAAACTTCTGTGCTTAAATGACAGAGACAGCTAAAAGGAACAGTATTCTGTAATAATCTAATTCTGAATTCATGTCTGAAAGCCATCTTTATTACTTGCATTCACTGGCTATGCGGGTAAGAAGCATAAGCCTAGTGAAACACAGACAAAACAACAGTATCATCTATATGAAATTTGAAAATCTTTTTGAGTTCTTGACTCCTTTGGGGAAAGCACATAACTTTTATCTCCAGTTCCAGAATGCTTTTCCAAGTGTAAAAACTTTCAAGTTTTTCTGTAATTTTTGCAGTGTAAATATTTGCATTTGTTTTGACAGTTTTAATAAAATCCTTCAATTTCTCCTGCACTTGCTCAGGCTGAGACCATGCTTTACAAATACAGGTGACTGAGCAGCAGTCTTTCAAAATACTATCAATGGCTTGAGCATTGCTGTTAATAATCTCTAACACTGTCCCTGTAAGTATATATGAAGTTGCAGCACGTTTTAGACTCACATGCTTTTTTGTTGTTGTTTTCTCTCTACAAAAACAATAGGATGACAAATAGATTGACAAATAGATTGCATTATTTTTATTTTTAATTATGAACCCCCAGTTTATGGCATCAACTATGTGTGAAACATTGCAAGCTATATTAATATTTACCATATTTCTGGAACTTCCCTAAATATTTCCCATGCCAGGTACTGGTTTCTATGATGATTTTCCCAGTTTTGACTCAAAAAAATCCTTAGAATTCTTGTGCCCTTCCATGCTAATCATTAATGAAAACATTAAATGACACTGACCATAAGAGAAAGAGAAAAAATTGAGTCTTTCAGACCAAACTTCCATTTCACAGATGGTATCAGCACGTGTCCATTTCAGATATCAACACACAAGGCTCATCTTTACCAATGTTAAACTAAGCCTCCTTCCTACAGTTCCTCACTAGCCTCCTCCTTCTCTGGTGGAATTATTATCATAGCTGTTGCTATGTCAAACACTTCATGAAATGTAGGCAGGCTTCTTGTTTTCAGTGAAACATTTCAAGCTGAAAAGCACTAAGTACAAAGTATCCTGCTTTTTCGTAAGTAGAAAATTGAGTCAATTTTGGTCTCTTTGTAATCATCCTTATCACCTGCATTATTTTTAGTAAAAATTATTGAAATAGTATAACAAGTAAGTAGACACTGAACCACTTCTCTACGTTTACTTTTATCTGGATGTTAGGGTCCTAAACAAAATAGTGCTGTTGAAACAACCCAACATCCCTCACTTTTGTGGGATGGAGCTAATCAGGTTCTAATCTTCTCCCCAGTCAGTTTTCCCTCTTTCCCTCACTTGCAGGTAAAATTCATGCCCTCCCCCATGTCCTTTCTTGTCCATCTTCACCCTAACATTTGCTTTCTTTTTTGCAAAAAAAATATATTCGATAAAATTTCTGAAGAGCATTTAGTCATGGCCCATCCTTGCTTCCCAATACACTCACTTGTTTTTATGTTGCTCTCTTAGTTACAAGAAAGACAAACAAACAAAAAAACCACACCAAAACCCAAACCAAACACCAAAAAAACCCACAAGAAGCAAACAAACAAAACCCCCAAACAAACATACAAACAAAATAAACCAACCCCGACAAAAACCAAAAAAAAACCCTCAAACAACAAATAAAAATCCCATGTACAAAATACTTGCTTTGGGTTCATTTTTAGGGTTAAATTTAGCTTCCCTTCACACAAGCCTTGTTTTACTGCTGCTCTTACTGACTTCCATGGTATACTTTACTTTGCTAAACAGATTCTTTTCCCATTTCTGTATTTGGTTTTTCTTTGGACATAATTCAGTTAAGGAAGTTGGACCTGCCTGGCTTCCTACAGGCAGCACTCAGCATTTTACAAATCATATCCTGCAATGGAATAAATCTGCATAAACTAACTGTGCATAATTTAAGTCTCAGAATGAAAACAAGGTTCTTGATCTACCAGAGATGTATGTTCTAAAACCATTTCCCAACAAAGGAAGGGCAAAACCCCAAACCACCTTTCAGCAGTAAGATTTCCTCACTCTGTGAAAGTAAACTATATTATCAATATCTTGCCTTTATTCAGTTTTTTCTTATTGAAAACCAAAATGTCTGTTCTTAAGCAATGGCCATCTGAAGCTGAATGCAATCACATATCAGCAGCTCCTATAATGAGAGAATGAGCAATAAATCAACCCATCAATCCTCAGAGAAAAAACTACAGTGCCAAGGACGCCAAGTTTTATTTGATGCAATAGCAAATACTGGATTTTTTTTTTTTTTGCCAACCATCATAACTTATGAGGCTATATCAGGCTCTTGAATTTAAATCTCTATTCATAAAGGATGACAAAAATTATTATTACCTATTATTAAGGCAAAGTTAAAGAATTCACTGATATTCTGAACTATCCATGCTTAATTAATTATAGATTATGCTTTGCATTTGATTTGGGCATCTCAATAAAAGATGGGGGTATTTTTATGGCTGACCTTTCCTAAAAATAAGTTCTAGAAAATATTTTCCTAAAAATAAGTTCTAGTTCTGGAAATTTTTATTCAGCTCTTGCACTTCTAGTGTCTCTGTATTTTAATAAATTTGCTGTTTTCAAAGAAGTGGAACAAACTCCTCTTCCTTATTCTTTCATATCTGTTTTTTCTGAACACACACTCTGACCACAATCACATAACCTTGTTTCTAGAAACTAAAGCAGAGGAAAAACAGCATATTTCAGAAAGTCTTCCTTCCTTCCACCACCCAGCAGCTAACTCTTTTAGAGCCATGAACAAAAAGATGGGACCTGCTTCAACCCAAGCTTTTTGAAATATTCACTGGGTTTGTGTGTCTTATTTTTAACTACATGTTTATAAAGTTGTGTTAAGAGTTTCCATCAAGTCAGATACATCTAAAACCTGATATTCTGCATCTTTCCTTTTAATATACCATTTTTTTTCTGTACAGATATGAATAGTTTTTTTGGAATTTCAGCATATAATTCACTTACTGATGTCTATAATAAATAGACATCTATATCTGGTTTTACTGATGTCTATAATAAAAAAAAATCACCAAAAAAGGTACCAGGACACAGATTGTTTTCAGCAGTATTAGTTCAGGCAAGAAAAACTAATATTTTAGTTACAAAATGCTAGTCAGATGCAGTTAAAACTATTTCATTGTAAATTTTGAGAATTTCAGAGAAGTCTTAGCTGTCGTGGCTGTCTAAAAATATCTGTCATAGGGAAAATGTTGGGTTGTGACTGTTACCAAGAAATCTTTAAGGACAGACTCTGTCAATTTGCTCAGAAGACACATTTCTGGTATTTGTGGATTTGAGATTTCATTTACCTTATCAGAGACAGAACTGGGTTTTGCTTGGTTGAGCAACCTAAGGAATGGTCTTACTCCAGGTATTTCATATGTTCTATTACTTTTAAGTATGTTCTATTATCTATTTGGTATGTTCTAGTGAAGTCTGCTAACTGTTCACTAGATCAAGCATGATTTTTTTCTTGCTTTTTCTTTTTAAAAATAAAAATCTGTTGGTACCACACATATCAAAGCTCTCAGTATATAGTACTAAATTAAGTGTTTTGGTTTTCTAATTTGCTTTACTCCCTCTAGGAGTCAGTGTATTTTCATGAACAGCCTGATCTGAGAGGAAGCGTCTCCAAACTTGCATTGAAAAATATTCCTGAAAATTTCAGCTACAGTAAAACAGCTTGCTTGACGTTTGTCTTTATCAAGGACTACATCCAACTCTAAAATGTGCCAGTTCTACAGCTGGAAGCTGATGCTTCCTCTAAGGCCTTCATTACAGTAGTAGCAACCCATGTAAATGGCACATATGAGTTCCCAAATTCCAAAAATCAGACAGTAAATCTGTTGCCCTTTGTTTCTCCAGCAAAATCAAAATCAAGAGTCCTAATGGGAACAGAGAGCTGTGCCCAGACATGCTCTGACATTCCTGAGGGTGCAGAGGGAGCCCTGGCTGAAGACAGCCACATAGGGGGAGTTTACTGTCAGCTTGCATTCTTTTTATTTCACTCCTACAAGTTCTTCTCTGTGGGGGACCCACGGATACAGAGTGGCATTTATTTGGCTTTAAAAGGACTCAAGCAGAGACTTGGGAGACAGGTAATGAGGAGGCTGTTCTCATCTGTAACACAGCTAGAGCCTAATACTGCTGCTCTCCTCTTCTTCAGGATATCCACATCACCAAGCACAGAAGTATCAAGGCTCCATCCCTTTTTTCCTCCTTCTCACTCTAATAAACTCTCAGTGACAACCTATCACATTCACAGTCAAAATAATAGCCATTTTCAGACACAGAGATCAAAAATGGAAAACAGAATTACAACATTCTCTTGTACCTTCCCTGTTGCTTTTTCATTCATAAAAAATGAAAAAAAAATTAATCTGAGTCTTCATTTATTAAAAAAAAATACTTATGAGTTATAACCAATAAACCTTTACAAGAGCTAACACTTTCTTTCAACTGAAATACTGACTTTTCAGATGCATTTAAAAGACCTACAGTATTACTGGGAATTTATTTAGTAACAGAAATCCAATTGTATCTTTTTTGCATTATTGTACTGCAAAAGATCACCACATGCTAATACAAGGCCAATGAAAAAGGAAGAACCTAGTTTTGAAAATTAATTATTTTGCCAGAATTCTTTTCCCTTCCTTAAGCATGGAGGAAAAGTACAAAGGGTGCTTGAGAAATATATTTGCCCCACAGTATTCAAAAAGGCAGATCCAAAATACCAGGGTATGAATCCTACCCTGGGGAGGGGGCTCCAGGGCAAGGCCAGGGAAAGCTCCTCTGTCAGCTGGGCTCAGCACTGTGAGTGCTGCAGGAAGGTCTGGCCTGGGAGAGCCTCCACAGGCCACCCTCAGCACCTCTGTCCTGCCCACTTGCTGCTGTCCACAGCATTCCTCAGCAAACAACTGAGGGAATACAAAATTTTTCTTGCCAAATATCCATTCTGGTTAAATATGTTCAACAAATAATCAGAACATCTTGTTAATTCATCACTATTATAATCTCTATAACATCAAGCAGGGGAATAGAAAACAACTCATCCAGTCAGAGATGAAAAGCAAGCAGAGCCGTTTCAATTTTCCAGCAGCAATTCTGACAGGCACAAATTCTGCCTCAGACAAAAAAAATTACTTGAAATACTTGAGTAAATTACTCCCAACTACATCTGTCAGCAGTGGCTGTATGATACACCTCTCATTTTCAGCCATTGAAAAAAATATCTGTAATATGTTCTTTGAAGACCTCTGGTGGCAAAGACTGAGCACTGACCTTCCCTCTAATTTGGATAAAATCATGAAATCCCCACCAGAGAGGATCATGCAGTGATTTTGAATAGAAATCTTGTGCACCTTCATAAAACCTGCACAGTGGCTGACTGCAGTTTTGCTTAAAGACACAATTCCTGGAATATATCACTGTCCTCATAATACCCAGCACCCTGAACAATTACATAATTAGAGCTGAGCAAATAATTATTTTAGCTTCTTTTTATGCTGCATGGAATTATCTATAAATTGCAAATACTGTAGACATAATATTAGATGAAAGAAAAGAAAAAACATTTATTCAAATGGCTAATAATTATTACAGCTTTTTTCTTTCGCCTTCCTTCTTTCTGAACCACAGGATTAAGGCAAGAAGAGATGAACACATATGACATATTCCCTCTTCTCCTTCATGAAAAAAAATCCATTTTCTTTTGGTTTTCTTTTAGGGTTCTTTTTTGTTGTTCAAGAAGTCAAAATGATACAAGGCACTCTGTACAACTCAAAATCTAGCTATAGATCATTTTGGACACTATATGCTAACTAATAATAAAATTCTGCTTTCCAAGATGTAAAACTGTCTATCTCAATGGCCCAATTCTATCTAAGCTTTGTTTTATCAATTAGCTTGTTGTCAGACTAAGCAAACAACTTGACTGCCTACTCCTTTCATCAGAATGATAGCATCTACAAATCACAAGAATATATATGTTTTGAAAGGTTAAATTGTCATCCTCGTATTTTTAGGTACTTATAAGAAGCTTTAATACATGAATTTCTCCCAAATAGCAATAAACCACTTATTATCAAGAAAAATGGGTCAAGAGTAAAAGGAATGATTCTCTCAATTTGAAGCTTGATTTCACAAGAAAGGAGGAAATTAGCATCCTATTTTTCAAAAAAAGAAATGCACTCTTTCATCCACAGATTTTATATCCTAAATACCCAAAAAAATGCTTTCTCTTCTCCAACACCATCAGCAAAAAGCACCTCTGTGAAGGAAGATGCTTAGTATTTGAAGAACCTAAATCTTTGAGGAATCAAAGTCCCTGCAAGACATGCATTCTCCTAAATGCTGAGCACTCCAGCCTCACAGACTGATTTTTTCTTTATTTAATGTTGTCATAGAACTTCATCAAGCTCTAAGATTAAAGCAAAGTGGTCTGATGCAGTTTACCTCCCCCAAGGTCTTAGTACATTTCTGAGCTTAAATATCAGATCCAAAGGGCTCATTACCATGGAAAAAACTCATCCTTTGTATTATAAATGAAAAACAACTGTGACAAAGCTGATTTGTATGGATATCATTACATATTTTTTAATAAAACATATTTAAAGGGCATTTCCCTCTAAATTTGTTGTTTTTTTTTTTTTTTTACCACTGATCACATATAGTTTAAACTATACCACCCCAGTAGTTCCTTGGTTAAATTACTGTGGGAACAGGAGCTGAAATAAAAAATGTCAACTCCACTTATTTTGCAGCTGAGCTTTCAACAGCTGCAAAAAAATCCAGACAGGGAATACATCAATGCATCCAAGTCTCATGGCTTCACTCTCTTATAATCTGTTTTAAACCATCCTATAAGCTCTTCATAGTCAAAGTTACAGCTTGATCTCAAAGCCTGATGTGCTTCACGAGCAACTCTAACAAGTATCTTGTAGCTACAGTGTAAATTAGTTATGCTGAGGGAGAAACTATAGGAAAAAGAGCAAGTCAAAAGGATAATGAACAGCATGCAAGAGAGGCCGGGGAGAACAGCACCAAGACCGGAACTCGTTTCAGAATATCACAACCACCACCACCATACAATTGTGAGTAAAACAAATATCAAAACTATTCAAGTCGTCATTCCTCCCTGATGTGGTATTATAGATACTTTGGACTCTCCTGATCTTCCTCACAGGTGGACAAAAGTCATCAGGCTGGCACAGGACTATCGCTTTGATTGTAAAAAGGGTGGTTTCAAAGATTTGAGATGTGCATTCCTAAATATCAAGGAAGAAATGAATACCAACAGCTCATCTTTATTTCAGTAATTTTATAGAAGCCCTCAAAAAAGCAGGGAAAGCTGGTAATACATCTGGTTCAGTGGAAAAGTTACAATAACACCAAAAGCATACAAATGTCTAAACAAGGGAGTTAGTAACACTTTCAACAAGATCCCACTGTTTCCAATTTACAAAGCCAAAACTAATCTCACAGAGAAAACAGAAAGATAAAGAGAAGCAAAATAAATGCCCAACAGTTGAATCTTCGTAAGGTTCAACTATCTGTACAAGCACTGTTTGTTCAGAATATTGTTATTAATTTTTCTAGAAGTTGTCTCCTACTATTTTATCCTATATCTGTCTCACAGAACAGAAGCTGACAAAGGTAACCTCCACATTGCCTTGAGCAGACAGGATCATAAATTATTTTTGGTTTTGCCTTAACAGCACACTATATCCCTTAACTTTAGTATGCACAACCAAAAAGAACTTGTGCTAAATTTTAATATCAGGTAGTTGAACACAAAAATAGGAAAATTCACTGAATCAAGCTTTATTTTTAGCTTTTAATGCTCAAGTATAATACATGGCATCAACAGACAGAAATTAAAAGACTTCATTTTATACACATCTGAAAAACATTATTTTATATAATTTTCTATTTAAAATGTATTAAAATTATAATAAATAAAATATTAAAATAAATATTATTAAATTCAGCATACAGACACAAAAAACCACAGAACAATACTCAAATGGTAGTTGTTATAACCCTCCAACTTCATCAGTGTAAGTTCCTCATATTGATTCTTCTAGGAATAAAGTGCAGAGAATATCACAGCTATTAATGCAATCCCCCTTACTTGAAAAAGTGTAGTAGTAAAAACTACTATTATTACTAGTAATACTAGTACTACTACTAATAATGATGTTGCATCATCCAGGGTGGTGCAAGAATGTAAGCAGGGCAAGTTTGTAGAGATATAGTATCTTTTTTTGCACCAAATGATACAACCAGAATAAAATTAGACAAGTTTCCGAACTCTTCTTCAGATCTGCAATGATGTCTGAATTAAATTTCCCTCAAACAATTGTGTAGATATAATTTGAAACCTAAAGTTCATGGGAAACTTGCTATAGAAGTTGTTTGGAATAGTTCTAAAGTCAGTTCTCATTAGTGCAAACTTATTTATTTCTTCCTCTTGCTGAATTACCAAATTTCAGCTGTGATGAGTGAAAACAATATAGTTCCCTAAACAGAACATTTCAAAAGTAAATAGGTAAATAATTCACTAGACTGCCAATGAACAGAAATTAAAACTTGAGTTATAACTCCCTCCAGCACTAGGCACCATATTCTTGACTCTTTCAATCTTCTAAAACCAGATTTAACAACTGCATGTTCAATACTCTGCAAATCTAAGGAATAGTTTAATATTCATTGTTTGGCATTTACAATATAGAGAGTCTCAGGAAAGACCATACAATTGTGTCAGGTTCTAAAATCAAGATGCTCAATTTTCGTAAAAGTTGGAACAGTGGACATTTTGTTGGTTGGTTGCTAAGCTTCCAATTCATAAGGTGTTTTCAGATGTACAGCTTCCATCTAACTTCAGCAAAACCAGGAACCTGAGCCCAGATGACTTGAAGTGATCTACACTACCCAGGAGTAAAACAATTAGGAAAGGTGTGGGATGGTGTTACTTACAAATGTGATGGCCACAGGAAGATCCCTCTGTGATCCAGACATTGCCTGTGTTAATCAGTCTCTTCAATCCTAAAATTAGGTCCTCACCTTCCTGAAATAAAAAGTGAAGTCACCAGAATTATCTATCCATTTGGAGAGTAGTGCCCTAGACCATAGCAAGGTTGTCTTCATTATAATTCCTGATATACTTACTCCAAGCTGGTGCTTGCATATCTATCCAAGATGAGCCTTCTTGACACTTGCTTAAATTTTTTTCTACAAGACATCGGTCAAGTTCCTCTTCTGAAGTTACATAAAGTATTAATGGGACAAAACTCAAAATCAATGTTCCAGTGAAGAAACTCACCAAATTTTATGAAACAGATTTAAAGCTCATCTGCAAACCCAGGTCAGCATGATTTCCAGCAATGGCCTTCTACATTCTTAGAAAACTTGTTAGCCATGAGTAAAGTAATGCAAATCTAATTCATCTTTTTGCCTCAGAAAAGGCCACTTCTATTTTACTGGATATCTGCAGGATTGTCTTCATATGCACAACAGACCAGTGAATGCCTCTGAATATGAGAGTTGCTGAGGGTGGCCTCTGAGTCTCTGCTTTTAGATATGGTTCTAAAGTGGCCTGCATGGACTTCAGTCCTTAAACACATCTGTACTACTTGAATGGCTGATACTGCAGTGACAAAATTATCAATTTAGCAGAGAATTTAGGGTTCTAATCACATACACCTAGTCATTTGTGTATCTAAAGATGCCTAAAGCCATAGGTACCTAACTACTCTGAGGTCAGGAGCAGCATATACAGATGTCCAAACAAATTCCTACTACTCGTTCCACATGCCTGAATAAAATAATCTGTCTGGTCCAATTCTAATGCTTTGCTTTTTAAGATGGTTTGTATTGACTGTAGCAAAAGAAAGAACCTAAGGGGACCTCTAATCTCTCTTTTATAGATATTTTTTCTTGTTTAGGGTTTGAAGAATAGATGGCATTGAGACAGAATATATGAAATGAGAAAATTCCTGAAAAAAATAGCTGAAATCATTCAAAAAAAGAAAGTGCAAGTACATGGTCTGAAATTTTATTATATTGGGTGAATAATATAAAAACTAATTTTATCTGTCCTATTTCCAGGAAAACATGTAGATTTTAAATGGAAACTAGTTGGTAGAACGTAAAAAATTCTCCACAGAGCCCTTAGCTCAAGACAGCTTGTGACTGCAGCAAAATGGGAAGCTCTATTGATGACAGAGGAAGGCCAGTTATTTTGGGGCATTGCTGTGGCAAGCCTTTTACACGGATAGAAAATAAGCCTATCTGCAAAAGTGACATTTGCCCAGAATTTGAGATGGATAATGAGTGACATAATCCATATAACAATGGGGAGCAAAATAACTGCTCTGTACTCATCCTTTGTGATCCTTCAGCAGTTTTATAAAAATTGCATCATGGCAGTAATACTTTAAGATTTTTCAATAAGTAAGCTTTTTACTAATGACTTTTATTTATTAGTAATTATGAATGCTGTTCATCAATATTCATTTGGATTCTTCAAATGCTCTCAGCATTCTGTAATACATATTCAGCATAATTATTGTATAAACAAAATGTTTCCTTTTCAATAATGTATACAACAATTTATGTCTGTATTATACACCAAATTTCTTTACTATGACAACACATTAAAAACACAAAGAAGAGTTCAGGTTATAATCCCAAGCATTGTATTAGGCTTCTTTTGGTGATTTTGTGACAAAAAAGTACACAAACAATTGCATTGCTCTGTGACTTGCAATATTCCCTTTATATAAAGGTAAATGCTGCATTTTTCTGTGTTAGTTTGACACACTAAGTTTGTCATTTGTGTTTTGTTACTTGATTAGTGAAAATAAGCCTCAAACCACTTCAAGACTATGTTTCTTCTGCCCATCTCTGCCTCACTGTTTTTGAAAAAACTGGAACCCTAAATGCATTATCTAAGGAAACACGAGTTAGACAAGCAACTGGTTCCAATTGCAGGTCATAATCTCCCTGCCCATCTACCTCATCTTGCTAAATCCTCCTAAATCCCCTAGCTTCTGCTCCTCTAATCATGAGGGTTAGAAGCTGCAAGGGCTGCTTTTCACTTCATTAAAATTTCCTTTTAATCTTTTATAATCTGTCAGCACAGTACATAAACACCCATCAGAAGCTTATTCCTTCTAATTTCACAAAAGGGGATAATTTTACTATACATTCCATATTTGCAAAGTTAAGCTGCATTTCACACCACCATAAACCTTGGTCAGAAGGATGAATAGTTAAGCAGTTGAGCAAATGGCATTTACTGCTACAGCTGGGTGCATTATTCATTGTGAAGCATTTATTTGGTGAAGTTAAACCTTGGTTTTGCTTATGAAACATCCAAAAGCTGATCCCAAATTATTTCAGTACATGGGGCTCTTTGCAGAAAGTACATTTTGAACTGTGTTGTTCCCTGTGTGCCCCTTGCATGACCGGCTGCCTAAATGAAACAGATTAGTTTTCCTTCCTGATGGGGTGACTAAAATTTCTTTTAGAGAGGAACAACTGGTTATCCAAGCAGATATTGAATAGGTCATCCATCTTAAGCCAAAAATTTTCAAAATTTCAAGGAGCAAATGAGTTATTATGTAAACATTCAATCCCAATTATTAGCAACATCTATTTCCCCTAAAAATAATGTTAGCACTTTATAAATCTACATAACTTACACAACTTTACAGTTCTGTAGCTGAAATGCCTTCAGACACATCCTCTAGGAAACCATACTACACAAACTACAGTCTCTGAGACAGAAAATGAGAGCTCTCACTCCTGAGAGCATCAGTTTACCCTCACTTTTCCTCTCCTTCCCTTTGTAAAAGTACAAGTGGGTCTAAATTGAAAGAGACCACTGGAGGCAATCTAGTCCAAACTTTTACTCAAAACCAGGTTGAGTTAAAAGTTTTATTACATTCTGCTCTCTTTCTAACCTTTCCTCATAAGCACCTCATGACAGAATACGTTAATGTTCAAGAAAAAGGGAACTGGCAAATTTCAATTTTTAAACTCATGTTGGCTATATATGGTTCTTACTCTTCTCTTCAGGTCCGTTGGTTGTGGTTTTTGTCTGATTTTGTTGTTTTTGATGTGGGGTTCTTGTAAAGAAACCACTGAGCTCCCCTATTTTTTAGAAGCAAGAAACAAATAAAATTACTATTAGTACCTTATTCCTTGTACTACTGTAATCAGAAGACATCTCTAGGCACAAACACAGGTTTAGACCAAACCCATTTGGAAATAAACTAAGTTGTGTATTGCATGAAGGTCTAAAGCTCTTTCTTGAAAACAGACTCCCTGGAGTTACCACTTGCAAATCTGGTGAGACACTGTTTAGCAACTATTTCTCTTACATAGCTTTGACAATATGTTAAAAAACAAAAGGGAGAGGGGGTAGGCAGTGGGTGAAATTGATATATGGCTTGCTGGTTCTAAGTAGGGTTAATTATGGAATTATGTGATTCCTGAAAATTTTAAGCTATACTGCTTATTTTGTCACCCTCCCTACTTTGTTTAATAAATCTAAGTTCTGTTGGGTTTTTTTCCACAATAATTACACATTTATATATTGTAACACATGAAGTCAAGTATTGTAATTGCTACTCCAGTAAAAGTTTCATCAGGGTAACTGTAAGTTTATACCAGTGTAAATGAGACTACAATTTGCATTGTTAACTGCAGCAGAAACTTCAGAACATCTTCCTTGAAGTGACAATGAAGAAAAGAACATAAGGCTAAACTCCAACTGCAAATGACCTCCTTGATTGTATCTACAGTACTATAAACATTTTCCTATTCCACTTTTTTCTTCTTCTTATTTCCCCAGAAGACAGTGAAGTAAATAGGTGTTTACTTGAAAAAAATAAAAATTACTCTTTTGCTCAAGGGGGGGGTTTTCCTTCCATTAGGTTTTCATCTAAAAGTCATGCCGCAAACACTTCTTCCAATAGATTCTAATATTTACATAGCATAAAAAGAAAGCATATAAAATTCACAAGTTTATTTTTAATAATTTATAATTTATTCAAATTTTGTTGGTGCTATATATAATGAAGAATCTGCATCAGATCCAAACAATAGGGAGTAATCTTTGAAGTTAGCAGTACACAACACCACGAAAAACTGCTATGAACTAATAACTAATAATTAAAATTTAGCAGTAAAAGCTCCACGGAAATGTGTCAGTCTCTTTTAAAACTTCTGTCACTGATGCCAACATTGCATCCCTCAGGACTTCAGCTCCACCCTGTACATCATTTATATGCTTTCTCTCATACTGTTATGATTTGTCCTCTTCTGCCAAACCAATTACATACCATAACAACTGTTCTACCCTCCACAGGAAACAATAACTGCAACATTAAAGAATTTTGAAACTGTTTACCTCAAAACTGGTTTGAAATTAAATATCCTATTTCTGTAGACTGGAATTGACCACATTTATTTTAAAGTACTGAATGCAGCTAAAAATTCCCTTGACTTTCCCTAATGAAATTCTGTAACCTTCCCAAGCACCATAGCTTCCAAGTTTTCAGTATGCCACAGTCCCATTCCTTCAAATATTGCTGAAGACTGCCAAGCAAAGAAAAAAAAAAGGAAAAAGAGAGAGAGAAAAGGTGTATCAAGGTAAAAAAAAAGTTAAAACAAATGTCAGAGAAAACACAGTCAAGCCATAGACACAAAACTGAAATGAGCAGAACTAAAAAAGCCAAAAGAGAACACTTGGCTGAGACCCAGCCAAAAAAAGTTAATTGGATACTATCATGATTCTTTAAAAATAATTAGTATTTCTTCTGCTTACAACAATGCCTTATGTTCTGAAAAATACAGGAATGTCTGCATGGACGCCTGGGGAAAGACAGCTTGACTCCCCAGTCCAATCTCCTTTTGAACTGCAATGATTGGATAACCTGCTCAGAAGGATACAAAGCATCTATTTCCTATGCCATCATATCTTAAGCCTTACAGAACACCTATAATAAACTATGACCTATAGGAAAGAATCAAATCTGCAATTACTGGATGAAAGAGGAAGATTGAAAGCATCAATACTATTTTGAACAAGCAGTGGCATTAAGTTTCAGGACTGAATTGTTCTTCCGAGGGGTTTCCCACTCCATGGACTCCAAAAGGGGTGATATTACTACATATGAAACATCTATGCTTTAGTCAATGTTCATTCATTAGGTAAGATACGTCTCTTGTTCTCTACTGAATATTTCTGAAGTCTGCTTTGGCGACTATATCTAGACACCTAAACTTCAAAGTACTTTTAAAGGACTAACAAGAGAAACAAAGACCTCTTGCAGGATTTGTGAGGCTGAGATGCCAGCATTGACAGGGGAGGCTGCTGCCCTCAGCAGACACACCCAAAAGCATCTAAACAAAGGGACTTTGGGGGAAACAGGGTGTACATTCTCAAGAGGAGAGACAGGCAAGACCCACGGAGGATCCTGAAGGCTGGAAAGCCTGAGGGGAGAAAGGATGAAGGTGGGAAAAAAAAGCCTCTTTCTAAGAATTCTTCATCTGATTGATGCAGGCTTCCCACTCATATCCTTTCTTCTACACACAGTACTCAAATGCTCTGGACTCATCCCTATCTCTGAACACATACACACACCTGATGGCAGACCCCTCTTTCAGTCAATCTGTTTCCTAGTGTGCATCAGTAGGATTTTGGTCACAAGTTTTAGTATTGGAATGTCTAGCTCAGAGCTGCTATATCTGTTATTTAACAAATACACTAACACCTGACCAATGGAGCCACATACTTTGCTCCCTCTAGGTAATATTCAATCTCTCTAGCTAATATTTTTCAAGGTAATAACTTTTAGATCACGTAAATAATCTATCCTTTCCTGTAAAGACATTTCTCTTTACAGCTGAAAGATGAACAATTCACTCTTAGTCCACTTAGCTTAAAGTTTTCTTTTTGATGACTTGACTCTGTCTTCCCAAAAGTTTCCTTTTCATACTGTTCAGCATTGAACTCAAATAGTACTCACAGGAAGGTGCTTCAGTCCATTCTGCCCTTTCCCAGGAATCCCTTAGCATGGAAGGTAAAATGGCAACATCACATTTGACATTTAAACTTCATCCCAGTTCCTTCCATTCATTCACAGATTCAATCCAATGGCTTTCAACAAAAATAGAGTTGATTTATTTAAGCCATTACTCTTTGTGCACATACAACATTTTCAGAAAAGCTAAGTAGTTGTATCTCCAGAGACAGCAGTTGTCCAAACACACAGTCATTATGTTGATTTTGTTTAGTACTTCTAGAAGGCCAGGCTGGCTGTGCTCTAATTCAGCTCATGGTCAGCATATTAGTATGTCCACAAGAGGGAAAAGCAGCACGCTTCAGAAATTCTGAACTCTCCAGTCCAAGCAAATGCTTTTTAGATTTGCATTGTAATGAAGTCTAGTGGAATGTTCTCAAATGCTAGTGTCTTTAGAAGTACAAAAATCACCAAAATATCTATGTACCTGATAAATCTAAACGAAAACTCCATCAAAATTACTGCTAGGATTTAGAAATCAAACCCATTACATGGTTCAAAAAAATCCCAGTGGAAGCCTGTATTATTGAAATATTAAGTATATAAGCTGCAATTTTTTAATATTTAGTTCCAAATGAGAATAACATATAATAATAATAATAGCCCATTCCAAATCAATAATATGCTATTAGGAAACAACATGAAATTTTACCTTGTTATTTCTTTTGAAATTATAAAATAAAGTCATCTACTAGTACGTATCTCTTATGTAAACACAGCTACAAACCCAAACCTTATTATCCTACAAAAAAGTCTTACTCTTAACTCTACTCTACCTCAATTTTACCTTTATGCTACTGGATAATTTCTCCAAGAAGCAGGCACTGCTGTTTTCCCCATTCCTCTTTGCTTTTATTATCAACTTGAGAAGCTTTTCATGCCAAGTTCTGTCTATGGATTTGCACAGGATTTTCCAGAGAGTAGGCATATCTGCTCTATTGTAACAACAGTAAAATATTTGACATGAGCTTCTTAGCAGTAACTGGATTAGAGGGGATGAATAATCACACAGGTAAAACAATACATACCTTCAGAAAGATGGGTGTCCTACTCTAACAGCTACCACTGGGAGTTTCAGGAAATGTTTGAATTTGTTATCTATGTGTGAAAAACAAAATTCACAATTTAGAATTTTAAAAATTTAATAAAGTATAGAACAAGGGTCAAAACATCCAGTGCTGGGGTGTTTTTGGCAACTAGCCAAAATGTAAAACAATGTAAAACATAATTCTCTATATACTATTACATTGCTGCGAGTACATGCATATTAATGCAAACATTCATTTTAGTTTTTGATGTTCCAGGGACTCTCATTTGGTTTTAACTTCTGACTTGTCTGCAGGACATTCTGTAGATTAGGTCAAGGTATTTTATTTCCTCCCATGTTTCCATACTGTTGTTTCACTCTCCCTGATAGCAAGGAGTCAATAAATCCTTCCTGGATGCAAATGCCCTGGTTTCTATCACTGTTATCACTTGGAGAGGCCAGTCTGCAGATGTAAGAAAAATAATCTCTTTATTGTAAATTGGTTACATATTTATGTTAATATTTTGCTAAAGTCTATGATATATTTATCACACCATTATTCATATAAACTATACAGTGTATACATAAACTGACAGATTATACTATACAAAAACAGTTAAAAGTAAGCATAAATTGTACCATATCAAAATATTTGTGATGCAAAAAGCTAATCTATAAATGCAAAAGCCAATATTATATCATCATCTACAACATACGCTTGTATGCAGAACAAACCAACACTTCTATACAGACAACTGGGATGAAGTAATCACTGCTTAATGCTGGTTTCTGAAACAGAGAAGACACCTGGGCCTGTCAAAGGTCTTATGTAAGGGAGTACAGGATTGATAAGAAACTCTTGGGGGTTGAGTTTCTTTCATTTTCACTTACAGAATTCTTTCCCATAAGTTACAGGAAACAACTAACTACTGGGTACTTAAGATAAACAAAAGAAGTGCCCTGAGAGGATTGCAGCATCTAGCTATGCTTCCTTTTCCCAGACAGTTTCTCTCTGAGCGGGGGGATACCTCAGGATTTCAGGCAGGTAAAAGACAGGGCTGGGAGCAACTACTTTTGCTCCCTCTGGGCTTCAAAGGATGATGGTCAGACCCACGGCTAGGGAAAAGGAATCAGCTGCCAGCACCAAATCCCAGCCCGGCGCTGCCCTTCTGCTGCTGAGCCCTGCACCCCCTGCCCTGCTGGGACATCCTGCAGTCCCAGCTGCCACCGCAGAGCTCCTGATCCACCTCATCCACCACCCGGGAATTCTGCTCATTCCTGCCGGCCCAGCTTGGTGCTCCCCAGAGTCCTGCAGGGGCTCCGGGATCACCTGTCCACGAGGTTTTTGATCCAATCCTTTCCCATCCCTGCTGTTCCAGGGGTTTTAGAACCAATCCTTTCCCATCCCGGCTGTCCCAGGGGTTTTTGATCCAATCCTTTCCCATCCCGGCTGTCCCATGGGTTTTTGATCCAATCCTTTCCCATCCCGGCTGTCCCAGGGGTTTTTGATCCAATCCTTTCCCATCCCGGCTGTCCCAGGGGTTTTTGATCCAATCCTTTCCCATCCCGGCCCGTCTGGGCTCCGCCGCCGCTCCCGCCGCTCCCCGCCCACAGCGCCCCCTGCAGGCGCGGGGGAGTCACCGCCCCTGCCGGCCGGGAGCCCGCAGCGCCCCTGCTGGCCGTGCCCGGAGCTGCGCCCGGGGCAGTCCCGGCCGGAGGGGCCCTGGGCTCTGCTCTGCCTGGGGCCGGCGCTGCGGGGGTTGCTGTTTGTTTGCTTTGTCACACACACTAGCAAAGAACTGGTACTCCTATTCTCATATCTTTGCCTGAGAGCCCCTTCATCTCAAAAGTATGATAATTTGAAGGGAGAGGATTTACATTTTCCATTCCAAGGGAGGCTTCTGCCTTCCTTAGCAGAGATCTGATTTTCACATCAAGACAAGAAGTTCAGACATAAATAAAGCTTGAGATAAAATTGGAGACACAGAAATTCAGCATATAGCCTTAACTGTATTCTTGGTGTCAGTATTCTGTCAAGAATGGAGATGCAATGTAAGTAATTTGCTACTCCACATCAAGTAAAATTTATGCTAAATATAATCTATAAACATGGATGGCCACACAAAGATCAGAAGAGAGAAGGTCCACGTCAATACACCCTATCGACCCAAATCTCTGCACATGGTTTCCTCCTACATATAGTGTCTCATCTACAAGGTAACCACTAATTTATTTCCACAGAATCACAGAGTGAATAAGTTGGAAGACACCTGTTGTCTAGTCCACCCATCCTGCTCAGGGCAGGGTCACCTACAGATGGTTTCCCAGAGCTGAGAGAAATGAAGAATAGAATCTGGTTTTAAGTATCTCCAGAGATAGAAACTCCACATTCCTCTTAGAGCAATCTGTTCTACACTTTAATTGCCATTAGAGAAGGAAAGCAACCAAACAAAAACTAGTAGAACTTCATGGTTTTCAGTTTCCGGCCATTTTGTCTTGCCCTCTCACTGGTCATAATTGAAATAGGCCTAGTCAAATCTCTTTTACTTCTTTCCATCCTATAAACATTGATAAAATTTCCCCTGAGCCTTCTCTTCTCCAAACTAAACAAGACAGAACCCAAGTTTTAAAACTCCAACTCCTAATCACCTCCAATTACCCAGATATACGTTGCTTCAGGAACTGATTTAAAAAAACCCAACAAACAAAAAGCCTTTACAGGCTGAAATTTGAGGTTGAAATGTAAATCTGCACTGGGACATCTCACTGACAAAAGCATGCATATTTGCAATGCAGACAGTCTTGTGTTATAAGCTACGCTTTCCAACAGTGAAAACAATCCTATATAATGTCCCTTGAGAGCAGTGATAAAGTGCACTGAGTTGATTACTGGTTTAAAGGCATGCTGAAAGCATAAAAAGAGGAAAGAAAGAGATGGAAGATTTCCTTTAAAGGAGACACACTAAGATCACTTCTTCATTCTAAAGAAATTAAATCAAGCATAACTTAGTAGGAATAAGAAATGCAATGCAGAGAAGATTCTGTAAGAGATTTAGTTCAATAAATTGAGCTTCAAATAGTTATTAAAAGACAAAAATGATCAAAGATGAAGAATGAATGCTCACTCATACAACACATAGGTAAAAACAAATGCTTCCAACTATACAGAAACCTGAATTGATAAGTTTCTGCAGATACTCACAGGTAAATACAGCTGAGCAGACACTATAAAGCTGCTGTCTGTCCTGTATAAAAGAATTATTTATCTTTCCAATAGCATAAGCTATTGGGCATTTAGTCCTGCAGAGACATAAAATAAAAGGATGTCAAGCATTCTACCTGTTTACCTCCTTCAAGGACTTTTCTAAATGGTTGTATATAAATTCATCATACATAAAGTATCTGTTACCACTGGTAAGAGGCCTACTCAGCTTATCTTCAAAGCAAAGGAAACAAATTTTAACACCACATCTTCAAACTCCTGCTAATATCCCATCTTCAAGCTCCTGCTTTGAGACCAACAGGTTAGTTACCCAGCTGAATAGCGTGGGATACTTTAAACTGGCTTCTTTCATTCTTAATTAGATACAAATAATCCCTTTAATTGTAAATCCCTGGTCCAGTAGGAGTTTTTAGTGAGGTACACAGCTTCTTCCCTTTGCACCTCAACATACATTAATAAATGTGTTACTAGTTGCCATATACTAACTCCTTGTGGCTTGTAACTCTTCTTAACCCATTTACAGATGTAGGGCAGCCAGATCTTTCAAGAAACTCAGTTCTAAAAAATTATTTTACTGTATATCTGCTAAATAAACTTTACACAATTTGTCAGTATACTGGAGAAGGCAAAAACCATTAACCATTACTAGCCTCCATTTACTAACATCCTCCAACAGTTCACAATCCAGTATTTTCACAATCAGAACAGGATGGGCTTCTTTAATACTACCCTGGAAAGCCACTTTCATTATGTCCATCAGAGGTATACTGCCAGTATATCAAGTTGTCAATAGACTTTCTCAGTGACAGCTGACCAAGAGCTGCTCGTCTCAGGAAAAACCCATGCAGCACCAGAAGGAAATCTTCATCTGCAATAAAATGAGTGCGTGTTTCAACAACAGAAAACCTGAGTACAGAAGAAATATCAAGAGAAACTTCAGAATGACCAAGCAGGCTATAAAGGTTGAAGCTCTTTCTCCTGTCTGAAAGGACACAGCTATCTACCCAAACAAGCTGGTGCAACATGACACTGAGCAGATGTATGAAAGTTTTTGTCTTCCCATCTCTTCCTCTCTGTTTGAATTTTTCATGCCAACTCACCACTTAACAGGCGCATATGAAACAACAATGCAGGCAGAATTTTATAAATCAGTCACTCACCTGAAAGTGATAAAAGTTTGAAGCAAAATATTTCAGTATTAGAGAAAATTGCCTCATTATGCAAAACCCAATCTTACTTTTATTTTATTTTTAGATTCCACCTTATGTTCTCTTATGTTATACTCTACTTGGCCTAAGCAGAAATTAATACAGGAAAAAGGATCCAAACTTGGAGATTTCCAAGCTCTGTTTTTGAATTATCTTTTTTTGGTTTCTTTTAAATAACAAACTATATATAAATAAAGTGCAAAAGAATGATGCTCCCATGAGACTTTGAGGAGTGCAGACATGGGGCTGGAGAACAGGAACAGTGCAGCTTCTAAGCTTCCTACTTTTTTAGCTTTTAATAGATATACAATACTTAAAGAAAAAAACCAAAAAACAAAGTCCAAAAAACCCCAGAGCTTTTCTCTCTTCTTTTTCCTTTATCATTGTAAGTCAGCACTAAGAATCCTATACAGATGAGTAAAAGATCAGTCATCAAATGGTTTGGGTTTTAAAAGACCTTAGAACACACCTATTTCCTACCCACCGGCCATGAGCAGGGGCATGTTCCACTAGAACAGCTCTCTCTAAGCCCTATCCAACCTGGCCTTGAAGATGAAATATTGCTGTATAAAACTGCATACATTACAATGTCTCAACTTAGTCAGCCAGTCACAAAGAAGCAGAGCAATGCCCATTAGTTTTTCCCAGTAGAAGGTGAAACAGTGCCACCCACTGCTTTTCCAGAGTATCCCCTTCCCCAGAAAGCTGAAGAAAGCAAGCTACATTGGTAACTCACATTCACTCAGAGTGGCAGCTCATGCTAAGCCTTACTCCCTTACTCCCAATACTGGGTTCTACTACTGGGTGACACATCTACAGTGATATTTCAATCACTAGGAAAGCTGCACAAAAGGGAATTCTTTGTACTTACTCCACTACAGCTGAAGCCTCAGGACAGACAAAAGGCTGAATCAGTGGGATTTTTCCCTGGGAGCAGGAGTTTCTTTGACTGTACCTGTCAGTTTTCACAATCACTAGTTGTATGCAACTCAAGTGAATCTCAAGCTGAAGAGAGTAACATATTACACCTGTAATAGGTTATGTAAATTACAAACTGTAAATATATGTAAAATTACAACTGTAAAAAACTGCCATAGTATCCAACTGGTTTTTTTCATATCCTTCATTCATTGTGCATCATCCCTTAATCAGACCAGTTAAGTATTAACCACTCCCTCTTAAGCTAGGTCATGCCATTCTCTTATAATCAAAATTCTTACCCAGTAGTTTATCTCCTGTTACTACAAGGAAAATTTATATAATCCAAGGACCAACAGTTATTTCAACTTGTAACAGTCATGCACTGTTAAGACAAAAAGAGCACTTAAGGACTTCTCTCAAAAAAGGGAGGGCTTGTACACATCTTACTTACCTTATCTCTGGATGGTGGAGAAAGTGGCAACACTTTCCAACACAGTAAAGTACCAGCCATGTAAAAGTCTACGACTACTTAGTCTTCCATTAACAAAATACTTTGTAAGCCACTTTCCAACAGAAAGTGAGCTGCTGCTCATACTGAAGAATGTGCAGGCCAGTATTTCAATGATTCAGTATTCTGTCTGAAAACAAACTACTTCCTCTTCACAAGAGCACTGGAAAATTCTGGGAAGGTTTAAGTATAGTGAATGAAGTAACACAGAATTCTAGGCAAGGTTAGTTACCTCAGAATCAGTTACACTTTGTTGATAGCTAAATACCCCTAATGTGACAGCGCCTGTTTATATACAACAAGGTGGGTTATATTTTTAACTAAAAGATGGTTGAGTTAGCTTAAATACACTGGAAAGTTTTTTACAATGAATATGGTAAAATAGGTCAGCTAGAGAAGTGGTAGATGGATACCCCATCCCTGGAAACATTCAAGGTCAGGATGGACAGGGGTCTCAGCAACCTGATCCAGCTGAAGATGTCCCAGCTCATTGCAGGCTTGAAATAAATGGCCTTCAATGGTCCCTTCCAACTCAAACTACTCCATGATTGTGTTAACATTACATTTTATGAATTAGACATCCTAGCTGTGGCTGGGGCTCAGATGTGGTCTATTACAAACACTCCTAAGACATCCAAGTATATCAGAATGAAAACTCAAGATACCAACAGCTGAAATCAAGGACCCACAGTAAAGTGAGAACTTACACTCCAAATATATTTGAGAGATCTCTCTGCAGTTCTGGAGGTGACAGCTTAAAACTGTATGCATGTCCACATGCACACAATCTTTGTCCACATGCATGCAGAATCTTTGGAGCAAGTTTCATTATGTTTGTACTACCACGTCTAAAGATTTCTCTTACTATGTAATTAAATTGCCAACCATTCATTTTATTCTGAGTTCACTTTTTCTTTAGAATGAATAAGCATTTAACTCAAAAACAAAATTAGAAATTTAGCACTAATGCTAAGTATCAAGACAGCTAATTCCTAGTGATATTCAGATGGTCATATGAACTAATACTTCATTGTGACAGTTGAACATGGACCTGTAGATCTACTAAAAAACATGCTCACATAACCCTGAATTAGCACAGTAGGCTTTCAAGAGTAAATATGCAAAAGACTTCAAGGTATTCTAGCCATTTATTTCCCAGTGTACAGTATACATTAAAAAAGAAAAAAGAGAGAAGGAAGGCCCAAATAAAATATGTATATAGTGTTTGCTAGACAAATACCTAACAAAAATCAAGGCATAGCATAGCTCATACTTCATGGAGTCACAATGAAGTTCAGGCACATACTTGACATGTGGTTTAATGGCTTACAACTCTTTTGGTCTGTTTAGTAGAAAACGAATCAACTGAAGCAGAACTTCATCATTAAAGCCTTTCACATTACCATCTTCCACAACATCATACAGTGGCTTACTGTCTGTACCCCAACAGATATTCTTTCGAGGGTTGTTTTTAATAGTTTCTGCAGTTAGTGCTAAAGTATTTAGCTGGTAACAAAAGAAGGCAAAATATTTTCCATCAGTCACCACTGCCTGCGATACAAAAGGACGGGTCACATCTGCTTCACTCCAGAATCCTACAAAACAAACAAATACAACAGGACATGAGATTTCAATCAGCACACAGACTCAAACCCTTACTCCAAAATACAGAAAAACTTTGGGAATTACAGCAGCTAACTAGCAGGGGAAAAGTGCTTTCTGTTTCAGCAACACAAGCATTTTTCATACAGTCTAACCAAAACACAATCACCAGTAAAGGTTATGTCCAAGATCAGGGATACAGTGGCATACTTGCATTTTGTTGCCTATCAACAGCTGATAAAAATCACTCACTGATCAGCCAAGTGACTTTTTCAGAACAGTTAAATTACTAATGCATCCTCCTGCAAAGGAGCTGAGGGCAAATATCTTTTTACTATTTCGTGCTTCTCAAGATTCAGTGAGCATTTGTTTCATGACAGAAGCATGCACGTGTATGCGTGAATACAACTGATTATAGTAACCAGCCAGACACCAATACTGAGTAAGTATTAATGCTTTAAACCAACCTCAGAGAGCACTAAAAGTATGTTGAAAATATTTACATATTTATGCATGTACACTAGATATTTTTAAGACTATTACTATTGTGTGTCACAATGCTAGAAACTGTTACAGAAGAAAAAGAAGTCATAGACTTGAACAATGCTGCCTTTACAATTCATGATGTGCTCACAGTTGCGACCAACTCTGGAGACAAGATTTATTGACTTCAATATTTTACATCCACAAAGGAAGCCTTCTAATACACCATTACACAAAAAACTTGATGCCAAACCAGCAATATACACTATAGTCAAATAATTTTCTTACACATGTTGCTTCTCAAGTGAAACTACAAGGCATCAGGTGTCTTACAGTGACACTAGACAAAAATTATATTTACAAGAATAAGTGAAAGACTGATCCGGCCTAACCATCCAGGTGTTCTGAGATTCTTTTAGACAGATGCAAGCATAAAATCCCAATGTAAGGCTGCTGACACTTTTCTTTCATTCCTAGTATTTTCACGGAATTGAAATTACTGAAACAAAGGCTAGGCAACATAGTTGTTCCAGGGGAAAAAAACCCAAAATTGCTTGATATCTATCACATTTCCCTCTTAACGTGGAAAGAGCAAGTGAAAGCAATTGAGGTTTTCGCACAGTCATACTGTTATATATGAAAAAATATTTTTCTCAATATTAAGTCCTCTGTATTGAAGTACTCAAAAGCTTAACTAACTCACTTTTATTAATTCAATTACATCTATAAAGACTTACTTAAAATAGTTTTCAGAAAAAAAAGCACGAGGAAAAGGAGATGGGGAGAAAAGGTTAGAGAACTTCACAGCAGGCATTCATAACCAGGAAAAGTTTGTGAAGCTATCTCACCTTGATACATTGCTTGTGCTGCTGTCCAGGCAAAAAGACTTGCAATTCCATTTGACCGATAAACAACTTCGATCTGATCCTCGAGACGCTCTCTTATAAACCTCTCCCGCTTCAGCTTGTCAGGAAGGAGATGAAACTGGGTATGTCCATAACAGCATGGGTCTGCCACCTTTGATCCTGTGCTCCCCAAAATAAAATTATCAGTCAGAGAGAACACTCTTTATTATGCATACAAACACATACATCTTCACCATCAGACTCTGAAGCTGAAACCTCTGCTGTAGATCTGTGAGGAGTTGCCTACTTCCAAAAGGCAAGAGTTCACACGCTAAAATGAGAATTTCCCTGGAGATGCATCAAAATTCAAAGTTTTGTCTCAGTTCTACATTCAGCTGAACTTCTTCAAGCACATTTGGACACAGAGTATTGTATACACAGGAGAATGCTACTCTCCATTGCCTGACATGAAATCCCAATAAAGATCCATGTGCTACATATATTTTGACTACAGTTATAAATAAAAATACACTGCTGATGGGAGAAAAAAGAATGAGCTGGCATTAGTTTTCAGGTTGGTTTTCATTTGGTTGGTTTGTTGGTTTAAAAAAAAAAAAAAAAAAAAAAAGTAGTTTCACAATTAAAAACTCTTACCTATAAATACCTTATTTTCATACTGTTTTTTGAACAATGGCAATTTGGATGGCTTATGATCAATAACAGGAACATCTCCAAGGTCTGACTCCAGGGGTACAACCTTGAAGACAACAGAAGAAACAAAAGCCATGATGTAAGACACATTTTTGACATCAGGTCCAATGTAATACACCACTTCCTGGCCAGACAACAGAAAGTGCAAGTCCTGCTTACAATACATCATTCAGATAACCTTAACTGAAATTCATTTTCTTGCAAGAGAAATTGCAATAATAGCACTCATCTATGTGCTAGTATAGTCATCTTGTATTAATTTTTCCACAACACAAAAAATGTGAAATAAGGCTGAAAAAGCTGCCACTTGTCACCATCTTCTATCTGCCACAGAAAAAGAATAAAAACATTTTTAGCAGCAGCCAGTAAACTAACTTGAACCTGCAGACTAAGTTTACAGATTTGGTTTACTGCCCTACACAACATCTTAAATTGCCTAGACAGCTTTTTCAAAATGCCAAGGTTTGTAGCATCTGACAATACTAACCTAAGCAAATTGTACAACTAAGTCAGCCATAAAAGTACTGTGCTTACAGAACACACAATGGTTTTGTTTGTGGTGGAAACTGGAAAACAGAGACCCTCACTGGCTACACAATTACCACTGCATAAATCTACAAGAAAAACATTACAATATTGAAACAAAACATACTTCCACTGAACTTGAGCATTCAAGAACAACTGCCAAGGAGTAACAACAGGCAAAAATGCTCCTGTTCAGATTATACTTATCTTATACTTCTACTTATTTTATTTTTTAACTACACTCCTATTATTCACCTCCAGTGAGAACACTCCACAGCACATTTCTCATTCTTGCCTCTGTTTTCAAGCACAGAATGTTGAAAATTCAATTTAATTAAATATAACAACATGCAATTTAAAGCACAAAGAAAACCAAATGTACAAAAGACCAAGTCAATACCTACAAGGCCACTAACACAAAGTAGTAAGCATATCAAGACTCAAAAAATACCCAGATGTGCCACATATTGAATTAACTAGGTCCTCCAGAAACTCCCTCTGCAGGGTTTCAATGGTTGAAAGGAACAAAAGTGAAAATGCACAGTATTAACTTGCTGTTGAAAACATCCACACCTCAGGAAGCTGCTTTGGCACACGAATCTGGAGGTGTGGGTTATCATCTATTTGGAATCGCACAGGATCAACTCTACCCTTTCGATGTCCATGAACAACAACTTCCTCACCGTGATGCCAGTAATAGTTAACTTCAGGGTTTAGATCTGGAACAGAACAAGGAACATAGAAAAACAGTGATTCACCTCTTGCATTTAAAACCCTCCCAATTCTTCTGTAGCTGCAGTGAGTTACAGAACCCAAAATCCGTGTAGAAGGATGAAGACAAATTACTAGTGATGGTCTGAGCAAGTGCAATACACCACTCATGCCGGCTGACAGACTGGCCCTATCGCTCAAAGGCTCCCACCTCCCTTTCTCTCCCAGCCCGGCTCCGTACCGAGGGAGCAAGCAGCCAGCAGTGGGTTGCGGCTGGACAGGGAAGCGGCGAGGGTGGAAACGAGCTGGGTGAGGAAAGGGCCGGGAGTGTGATCCTGGTCGCGGTAGAGGAATGGCCGCTTCTTTTTCTGGTAGAAACTCTCCTGGAGAAGGGCGTCGCAAGCGAGAGAGCGCAGCTCGCCTATATCCAGATACGGCGCCGCTCCCGCCGCAGGCTCCGAGGTTTTCGCGGCGCCCGACGCCTCCGCAGCCCCCGGAGCCTCCGCAGCCCCCGGAGCCTCCGCAGCCCCCGGCGCCTCCGCAGCCCCCGGCGCCTCCACTGCCGCCGGCGCCTCCACTGCCGCCGGCTCCGGGGCTCTGCCGGCCTCGGGGGTCGCTCCTGCCGTCGCTACCGAGCGTTTCGCGGCCGCGGCTCTCGGGGGCATCCCCGGCACTAAGACGGTTTTTGTGAAACTGCGGTACCAGCGGTCGGCGTTCAGGGCGAAGGTCTGCGGGTACACCGTGTACTTGGGCCGCTGCAGCTTCCCGTACAGCCGCAGCTTCTCCTCCACCGTGGCCGCCGCGTGCACTCGCTGGTTGAAGCGCTGCAGGCGTCGCGACTTGGCCGCTTTGCTCTTGGCCGTGATGGACGCCACCACGGGTGGGTAGAGAGGGCTGGCGGGGGGCGAAGGGGCGCCGGGCACCGTCTCTGAGAACCAGCGTCGGCCGGGCCCCAGCAGCCGCCGGACCCTCAGCGACGCCATGTCACGGAACTGTGGCACGGCAGCGGGGCGGTGTCCGGGAGCCGCGGCAGCTGATTGGCCTCTGGGGACCACGTGATAAGGCCATGTTCCGGTCCGCGGACGGGTTCTCCTGCAGCGGGGGCTGCCGGGAAGGAAGCGGCATGGCCGTGGGAGTCACATGATTCGGAAGAGCGGAGCGACCCGCGGCGCCTCGTGTGAGGTTCTGCGCATGCGCACTAGCGGTGGTATGGCTTTTGCCGCGCGAGAACTACAGCTCCCAAGATTCCAAGCGAGAGGCAGGCCGAAAGTACCGGGCCTGGCGGCGGAACCGGCGCGCCACTCCAGGCGGAGCCCGTCCGTGCGCAGCCTGGTGTGGCGCTGGGAGCCACAGAACCGCCACAGAACCGCCACAGAACCTGGGCTGGAAGAGACCCTCGAGATCATTCAGCCCAGCCTGTGATCAAACGTCACCATCTCAACAGACCGTAGCCCTGAGTGCCACGCCGTCTTTCCTTAAACACCTCTAGGGACGGTGACTCGGCCACCTCCCGGGGCAGCCCGTTCCAGTATCTAACCACCCTTTCCGTGAAGAAATTCCTGGGAATGCCCAAACCGAACCTCCCCTGGCGCAGTGAGAGGCTGCGCCTCTGGTGCTGCTCCTGGCTGAGAAGGCTCCCGGAGCGTTTCCCGCTTCCCCGGGGCAGAGGGCGCCGTTGGCGCTCCGCCCCCGCCCCGCTGCTGCGCGGCACCGCGCCGCTCGGCGGAGCTGACGCTGCTCCCCGTCAGAGGCACCGCAGCCTGCAACGTCTGGCTTTAATAAGCGAATTAAACTCTGCTAAAATATGAGCTGTTACGGCCTTTGTTTGTGAAATGGAATGAGCTAAAAGTGGCATACCGACACCTCAAGAATGCCGCAGTAACTGCATGTTTATCTTAGAGGAGCTTGGAAAAATTGAGGGTATTTCTCTATATTGGACAGATGAAGTTCAGTATTTATTCTTAAAAATTTTCTTCTGTCATTACTTTTTAAAAGTTGATTATTTGCAGTAGTCAGGGGAGATTAGTTGTTTTTTTCCTGTATTTCCATGAAGTATGACTAAGAGTGGGAGTGGAAAATATGCGTGGGATTGGGACAGGAGACACATTACATACATCCTAGATAATCGGCTTTCTTTTCTCAGCTACTTAGCGTTCTGTTGAACTAGTGATCATTGCTGAAGTGGTGGAATCTTTGGAATATACAGGAAATTTTGGAGTAAAAGAGATGTAAGCCCGGAGTTTGGGTTGACATTTTCAAAAAATATAGAATATAAAACCCCCATCTTTAGGAGTTAGAAGGAAGTTAAGCTATTGTAAATTGATAGCTAAACCATTATTGAGTTTACGATTCACAATGTTGTTTTAAAAAACAGATTAAGTTGCAACTAAGTTTAGCATCAAGTGTTTAAAATTTGGTTGTTTTAATTTTGAATCCAGACACTTCTTTCACCAGATGGGTGAAGGCATAAGGCCATAGATCAGATGACTGACTGTTTAGGAAGCAACCACTTCCTTTTCGTCACCCCCACACTCTGCAGTCTCCAAGTGCATCCAAAAAACCTCTTTTCCTCTTGATTGATAAAGGACACTGGCCAGAAGTGTTCACAGAAAAGATACTGAATCTCTTCACTTGTGATCACAGCCAGCCATGTCAAATCTACACAAGTTAAGAAAAATCACCATGTACTGTTCTTAGGCATTTTGTTGCTGTATCTCCTCTTCCATGTTTCCTTTGCTGATTAGGAATTTTCTTCTTGTTTCATCCTTAAACGTATTCATGATAAATTTATACCTGCTTGCCATTGTGCCAACATTGTCCTTTAGTTTAATTAGCTTTTTGTTCTCCTCAGTGTTGGCCTTCTAAAATATTGATGGAGACCAGTCGTATCACCTCTCAGACCTTATTGACAGAGACTGAACAAGCTCATCTCACACAGGCAGATTTCCATTTCCCTGATCATCTTAACAGCCCTTTCTTTCATTTCTTCCAGTTTTGCATTTGTCTCAGGGATATGTGACCATACTGAACCCATTTATTCATACAAGGGACTGTATTATCCATGCCAGGATTACTAACATTTTACCACTGTTAGAAACCTTTTTCAACGTGTTCTCAAATGAGAATTTCCTGCCTTGTAGCCATATGATACTGTGAGCAACTTTTGCATGGGACATTTTAAACCCTCAAGAAGTTCAATAGAGAAACTGAATATAAGTGATGAAGTAAGTGAATGCTTAAAGAACCATTTTTATCTTCTCTATTTCATTCAAGGGCTGATACCGACTGTAACATTAGATATGAGATGTCAAGAACCAGTGTTACACTCTAACCTCTGCTTCATATCCCTCAGCTACCAATGTTTTCATCACAGTTTAATTTTATTTGCTTGGCATATATTCTGGCATCACTCATCTTGGGGTAGGAGCAGCAAGGGTTTGGGTAAAGTGTCCCAATAGACAGTCTAGTTAAAGGTACTCACATGCTTTGCTGCCAGCTCTGACATAAGCTTTTGATAAAAGTGTATTATTCAGCCATGGGTCTCTTAGATTGAAGAAACAAACTCAGTTCAAAAAACATCTATTTTCTTTCTTTACTATTTTCTTTCTTTGAATATTTTGCAATATTCAAATTACCCTAAATCTATAAACCCAGAGCATCTTTTTAGTGGTTAAATGGATGCTTAAAAAGAGCCTGGATTTGGAAGCTTACCCTGCCTGAAACATTCACAGCAAATGCTAAAGTGAATGTCCCACTCTTAAATCTCTAAAATTGAAACAAGGAAAAAAAAGCTGTATTTCAGTTCCAACAGGAAGGTCATTGAGTAGTGTCAGTTTGAAGTCCAGGAAGTAGTGCAGTTCATTTTACTGAAACTAGTCCATAGGAAGAGATGAGATACATATTCTGTTTCTGAAGGTTAGAAATGAGACAGTGTACACTAAATGTAGTCATTCAGAAATGAAATTGTGCAGACATAAATTCCTGGCAGGCTCAGTATCTCCTTTATGCAAGTATAGTATCTGCTTAAATGCACACACTTCTTCACTAGAAGACACAACCCAAATGGGATCACAGGGATCACATAGTGGAGAGACAGTGTCATACCATGCTTACAGTGTCTCTCTGTGGCTGACTTAATGCCTAAAGAGGGAGTGTCAGCTTTTTCATGCTTGCTTCAGAAGAAATTTCTATGTTTACAATTTTTGTGTTCTTTACTGCCTTTTTCAGCTTAGGTAGCATCAGTGGGCTGTGTGCCCCATGTAAAACTCTACATACTGCAGTAGACACAGTCTTAAGTATTGAGATGTTCATTATTTTATGACTTATGCCTTTAGGTTATTTTAAAACAGATTACATGTTACAACAACAGCTATCAGATAATAATATAAAGCAAGTCATAGCATAGATACATGCTATAGGAAAAAATTATCATCTTCAATAATTGGTATCTGTGGATAAAAGTTTTTTTTCTTAGATGATTTCCAAATGCTTTTGCTGGAATATAAAATGCATTTCACAGAATTAAGTCTTCCATTATTTGTCCTTCAAAATCAAAGTACTTCTAGAACTGCACAACACTCCAAACAGCATCAATTAGAATTAGGTTTGCATTATGTTTCAAGTGCTATTTTAATATAGTTCCTCAGAAAAATTCCTTGTGGGCTAAAGTTGTCTGTGTTCATCTATAGATCAAAGATTGCACCACCACCAGCCCTCATCCCCATCTAAAGGGAAATAAAAGCACCTTTGTTACAGGACTATGGAAATAAGAGGGGGAGAGGGAGGAAGGGGGGTGTGGGCAGGGGGAAAGATATGTTTCTGGTCCAAGCTTCATTTTAATTAGGAAAACAAGTTAAAAGAAATAACTTCAAAGTTGGTCCACCTTCTAGTTCTCATGTGAAAGCCTAGGGTCCAAAAGAATTTAACGAATAACCATTGTTTCAAAGCAAGGAGCCTTCCAATGGGAGCCTTGGGAATTCAAAAGGTGCACAGGCACTTGAGGCACTTTTTGCCCACTGTGGCTTTATAGCAGGGCAGTTCAGAATGGTGATGACATTTAAGACCACTCTGGCTTCATACTGCTGTGTAGATAAAAGCTTATCTTGAAGACATGCTTTGACAAGGCTTAGTTTCACTGCCTTGATGCCCATTAGCTTAAAAAACCCTGGAAATCCTTTGGGAAAATTAGAATTCTTCGTCAGTTTTATATAGGATTTCATGCTATTGTTGCAGCTACGAAAGGATATCTCACATATTCCCCCTGTGTTTTGGGGAAAATCTGTCTAGTGGGCATTCCATGTAGGCTGTTTCAGGCCCTTGCATACAATTTTCCCAAGGTCTGTATTTTATGTGCAGAAAATCCATCTAATTTTAACCTCTACTCTGTGAGATAACTTAAAGCTGAATAAAAAATACTATGAAATCAGTTGGAAAGAGTTTCTGAAAGAAACCAATTGATGACTGGAGGAAATACTATGCTATCATTTTGAAAGGTGTAGAGCTATGTATATGCTGATGTGATAGCTAAGTGACAATTGAACATTTGCAGTGAGAACACTCCTCATTTGCACAGTTACAATGTCCAGCTGGTGAAAAACGTGCCTTTATGAGAAAATTTGTGGAGCCACCTATAGTGTTGAAGAGATCATGCAAAGGAAAGACTGTTGAGTAGCTTTGGCTTAGTATGATAACGAAGAACTGGATGTAGAACAGAAGTGTTGTAGAATGAAGCTAATGTATATATACCACTGAGGTGGTGTTTGTTTGTGAAAGCTGCCATGTAAGTGGAATTTAAAGAACTTGGGGAATAGGTGTCAAAGGCTTTACTGAAGTTCAGGCAGATGGTATCCACAGTCTTTTGCTCATAAACTCAGTTGGTCACCCTGTCTCAGAGGGAGATCAAGCTGATCAAGCAGGATCTGCCTTTCATAAACCCATCTGGCTGGGCCTGATCCCCTAGTTATCCTTTATACACCATGTGAAATTGCATCAGGATTTCTCCATAACCTTGCCTGGCATTGGGGGCAGACTGACCAGCCTGCTCTCCAGATCTTCCTGCCCTTCTTTTGGGTGGGTGTCACATTTGCCTACCACCAGTCTCTGGGACCTCCCTGATTAACCAGGACTGGTAGAAAATTGTGGAAAGGGCAAACTCTTCTGCCAGCTCTATAGATATCCTCAGGTGAATCCCTCCCAACATGATACACTTGTCTAGGTAGCACAGCAAGTTGCTGACAAGTTCCTTTTGGATTACAGGAGTTTTATTCAGCTCCACATCCCTGTCTGCCAGTTTAGTGGGCCGGGGTGCCCTGAGGATGACTGGCCTTTCTATTAAGGATGGAGGGAAAAAAAAAAGAGTTAAGTACTTCAGCCTTTTCCTCATCCTTCATGACAATGTTATCCTCTACATCCAAATGAAAGGATGGAGACTCTCCTTGGCCTTTTTCTTATTGATTTATTTGTTAAAACATTTTTGTTATCTTTTGCTACGCTGGCCAGTTAGAGCTCTAGCTGGGCTTTCACCTTTGTATTTGTCTTTCTGCATGACCTCATGATATCCTTTTCCTAAGTTGCTGCCCCTTCTTCTAAAGGTCATAAATGGTCTTTTTTTTCCTGAGTTCCTGCAAAATCTTCCTATTCTGCCGGCTGATCTTTTTTCCTGATGGCAGCTAAGAGGTGGAGAGCATCTCACTGATACCTATCACATTAGAATAAGAGGTTTCATGTGTTGTACTAAAGCATCTGACACAGAAGAGGGTACTTCCATCATTGTTCTAGCTCCCAAACCAACAGCTCGTTGGGAATGTCCACTGCACTTGCCCAGTAGCCACCTCAAGCAGTCCAGATCATGGGCTGGTCTGGCAGGTTAATAATTCATGTATTTGAGCAAACAAACCCTGGTGCTGCTCAACCTTCTGTGATAGATTATACATTGTTTTGTTGGGTTTTTTTACATACCTTTATCTCTTGTCCTTCATTGTCCAAATTTCTAAGACACATTTCTAGCATTTGTTTTCAATGGCTGAACAGATTAGTCTTTATTAAGGTGTTTTTTATAGTTGTCGTAATCATATTGCATATTTTACCTAATTTCAGCTGTTCCAGTTAGACCTTTAGACTATAATTACCCAGCCAGAGAGCAGAAAGCACCTAAAGAGTGATTTGTTGCATCCTCTCTTAAGAGTTTCGGTTTTAAGGTGAGGATTAAGTCCCTCCATGTATCACTCCATAAATCCCTACTGAACCAGAGCCTATCATGTCATTCTGAGATAAGTAATCCTTGAACTTCAGTCATGAATTTAGAAAGAAAACTCTAAGTTGTTATCGCTGTATTTGCAATGTTTTGCAATACAGCTTTATTTGCAGATTGGTGAATCACTCCTTTATGACAGTCCTTGTTTTCCAGCATAACAACAAAAAGGGCAACTATGTTAAAAATTTTCAGATATGGGTACTGTTTGTTAAAAAGCCGATGCCGCATAAAGTATTAAAGCTTTCAGAAGGAGGATAAATTAAGTCTATTAGTAATAATACATCGCTGTACTACATGGCATGAGTCAGGATGTAACGTGAAGGGCTGTGAGAAGAGCGGCACCACTAGATGTCACCATCCTTCCACCAAAAAATTGTCAGTGACTAGCCTGATGTGATTTACAAGTGCCACTGGTTCCACCAACACCTCACTGTCATAAGTCTTAAATTCATCTTTTGCCAGCTCTGTTTCTTTGTAATCCAGTTAAAAGCTATGAGGCATCATTTATTTCTGGTAGCACCGTGTTTAGATAGTCCTAAAATCCTAATTCTGAGGTAAAAACAGTGAAAACATGATTTTGGGATTGAGGTTCACTAGGATTCATGAGTCTAAGAGGAAGCACTGTTGGATATGTTGATCTAATAATGCTGCTGCAGCTCAACCCAATTGGCAGTAGATTTTGGAGAGTATGAAGTCAAGATCCTGTTTTCATCTCTTTTACTTATGTACTGTATGACTTTGGCATGCCATTTCACACTAGCTTTTCTGTTTGCAGTTTACTGTAAACCCACCTAGTTTCCTCAGCACAGGAACTAAGCCTATAATGTTGTTTGTTGGATCACCTTTATCTTAATTCATTGAAAGGTATTGCACAAAGAGTCTAAAAAATAGATATTTAAGTCCAGCTGAGAAAAATGCTGGAGGTGGATATTATTTCCCTAATATAGCCTTACTTATTACCCCAATACTCAGCAGTGATTGAAACTTCCCTAGAGGCAGGGCTGGGCTTAGAGGACTTGTTGGATGTACTTAGTATGTGATATCTGAAGTCATCAGTTCCTGCTCCTTTTCATCTTGCTCAATGAGTAACATCACCTTGCATTCAGGCTTAAGTTTTTAATATTCTGTGTGATACAAATAGGAGCTGAAGACAATTTATCTCCTGGATAGGCCAGCTATCTTTTATCTGTTCTGATCTGGGTTGGGGTTTCCTACTTATTTTTTTCATCACTATCTTTCATAGAAATGCAATTAAGTGTACTTTATAAAAATGTCTCATTGACAGGATCTTTCTTTTCTCATGGATAGATCTGCTTATCTGGACCTTAAGGTCCAAGTATTTATGGGGTATATTTGTGCTCATCTTTAGTAAGACAATGGAGCTAATGCAGTCTTCCCTGCATTCAAATGTTTTCTTACCTTATTCCATTAGGTTCTTTTGTGCTTCAAAGACAAAACCACAAAATTTACCAGACAATATCCAGAATATTGACCATGGCTAAGGCCAAATCAAGTACGTGTACTCCAACCATATAAATGTATTCAACATGCAGCCCATAAGGAGTTATTTTCCATGAGCAATCCCTCCTCACTTGTGCAGTAATTCTCTCCTTGAGCTGAGCTCCTATATTGTCAAGTATGAGCAGGTAAGACCCCAAATATGAAAGACTACTTTAACTTTCTGGGAGGACTATTTTTGATTTGAGGGAAAAAACGGGTTTTTTGAGTCAAATGTCCTGTCCCATTACCACTGCAGTATGAATTACTAGAAAAACAAAAAGTGATTAATGAGCAAAAGTACAAAGGTTACTATAAAAAGACCATAAACTGTCAACCCTAATATGGATAGTGATTATATTTAATTACACATTCAAATGTTGAACAGCTTGACTGAGACACGCTCATGTCTATCAGTATATGTTACCAATGAAAGGCTGTGCCAAACACTTTTCTTCATCCTGTCAGCACACTAGGTGACAACACAAAGTAGTAGTCTGCACTGTTCCCCAGAGGCTGCTTAGTTTGGAATGAAAGCACAGGATAGAAGACAGCTCACAGACTGCTGAAAAAACAGCAGTGAACCTACATAAGATTTCACACACTTCAGTTTAAAATTGGCATAATGTAAGTAAAATTGCAACCTATAATGCATTATTTTCTTGCAAACAGACAGATTTCATGTTATGTAATCTCAAATGAACAAAGCAATAATTTTGTATTCCAGTGTTAGATACAGCATGTATTTGTAAAACCTTAAAAGGGATAATTTCAAAATAGAGTTAACTACATAGTTTATTGTGATGAAGTTCATGAACATATCTGTATGACATTTTAGATAAGGATGAAATATTCAAATTAATATTTTATAAGATTTTTGTCAAGAAATTATATGCCTTAAAAGAGATTATAAAACCATTGTATAAGACGTTCAGTGGGCAACCCTAGGGCTAACCATAGAAACATGAACAAAATCTACTTTGTGCAGTCTTAAAGTTTATATACAATCTATTTTATGTAGCTATTTAAAGGTGAGTTCAGTAAAGTAAATCTCATCAATTTATTTGTATATACACCTAAGGAGTTAGGTTAGTAAGTTATCCAAGCTTCCCAAGCAATCCAAATGTATCTAGTAAATCCAGAGTCAGTGGTGTCCAGAAGGCAATTTCTCTCTCTGTGGGGTGAACACTTACATTTATATTACATATATTATTATTTGTTGAGTAAACTCTCAGCTATTCTCTGAAATGGGAAAATATGCATCCAGCCACCCTAGCAGACACACATGGTAGACGTGAGAGTTCATCACTTGACATGAGTCCCTGATCACTTTCACAGGGAGTACCATTTCTGCAGCTGACCCCTTGGGGTTGGAAAAAAACTGGCTAAAGGTATTTCAGTGGTGTGAGCAAACTCAGCCATTACTGTGGCATGAATGAGGCCTTTCTGCCAAGAGAATAAGACATTAGTTTGCCCTGGTCCTCTAAGTAGTCTCCTTTGTATGAATTTGCCCCACTCATAGCCAGCAGCTGGCTTACTCTGGGGCTGTGATTTATGTAAAGGAGGAAGATTGGTCATTGTTTCTGCAGCAGTTGTGCAACTTCAGGAAATTGCCTTTATAGTGCTGAGTTACAGTCCAAACTTATAGATAGCAGTGAAAAGTCTACATTTTCATTCAGAGAATTCTGAATTAGATTTGGGAGTCATTCTGGTTTCTGAAAAGACTATTTTCATTAATCAGATATTAGTTAATAGAAAGAATTTAGATAAAACAGGTTTCAGCTATCAAAACTGAAGGGAGAGCTAAAAAATATTGAGACATTGGAGTCACTCACAACACATTGTTTTTATAGTTCTCCATAAGTATATGAGACAGAAACTTCCTGTAAAGCACTTAGTTTGCATCTAAAACCCCCCAACTTTCATACTAGTCCAGAATGAGAATGACTCAACAAATCATATTTTCCTGTTGGAAAACATACCTCATTTCCCATAAATTTAGAACTTTTGCTAGAATGAAAATATTTTGCTCTCTGATACACTTCCTTATGCCTCTGCTGTACTTTCCTTTTTGTCCAGCATTTTGCACTTCCCCTCAGTAATTTTTCCAATTTTTTTCTTCTCAAATGTTAAATTAAACAGTGAGTCTGATTTGCTTTTTTCACTCCCATGTTTCTTTCATAAAAGTAAGCCACATTTAAAATCTTGCTGCTGTCACACATGGCCTGTTATATATCAACAATTTTTATTTTTGTTTGATTCCAAAAGAAGTAGAGTCAGCAGTTGGAAGCAGACAATGTCCTTCATTTTTCTGTTTTTTATTTGACAGCATGGTGTACAGGGTAGAATATTTATAGCGTTTATTGCTCTTGTATTTCTCTTTCACACTAAAATATCTCCATTTCAAATTAACAGTTTGGTTTAGGGCTTTAAGCTAAAAAACTCATATTCTTCTGTAATTACTTTAGTTCTACTCTTGTTTTACTTCATATCCTTTAAAAAAGGCATTCTCTGTTCTCCAAGATATAACTTCTTTGTGATTTCCTGAGAATGCTTTTGAAAACTTGACTTCATTCAGTTTACTATTTGAGTGTCTAAGTCCCTTTCAAGCAGAGGGAAGCATAGCTGTACTTAGGGTGGGCTACAAACCTGGTCTTTCTTACTACTACAAGCATATGTAGACTTATCCTTGGCTATAGATGTCTTTTTTTCAGCACAAAGTCAAAAGTATTAAAAACACCAGTGCCTGGACTCACTTTTTACAGCTGGGAGGGCTGAGTAATGGTAGAACATATGCACTAAGATTTGTAACATCAAAAGCCTTTTATGTCATAGATTCACAGAATCATTTGTGTTGAAAAATATTTCTAAGATCAGCAAATCCAACTGAAAACCCCGCACTGCCAAGTCCACCTCTAAGCCATGTCCCCAAGTGCCACACCTAAGCAATTATTATATAGCCCCAGGAATGGTGATTCCACCATTTGCCTGGGGAGCCTGTTCCAGTGCTTAATGCTTTCAGTAAACACATTTTTCATAGTATCCAATCTAAACCTCTCCTGGTGCCACTTGGGGCTGTTTTCTCTTGTCCTTTGCCTGGTGGCCTGGGAGAAGGGGCTGACCCCCACCTGGATACAGCTTTTTTTCAGACCTTTTCGCTTCTGAGAGTGATGAGGTATCCCTTGAGCCTCTTGGCTGTGTACCCCAAGCTCCCTGGGGGAAAATGGATGTTATCCCAATTTTGCAAACAACACTAGCCCATTTCTTAGCTACCACAACATTTTAATGAGACTCTTGTGCCTGTGCAGGCAGCTCCCTCTTCCTTTTCATTGTCCCTTCATCTGAAGGGAGCCATATGAGGTGTAGCTGCATGGCTCATGAGGTGTAGTCTCTGAGCAGTAGTCTAGTGCCCCATCATCACATGCCATGCTTGGTGCATAGATTCAGAGTCCTGCTGTCTCTCAGTCCTGAGCTAGTATGGTTTTCTGTGGGCCTCAACATTTCAGGAATTCATGTATTTATAATTCATTTTAGTGTGCAGATGCTTAGTTAGGCAGAACCTTAGATAATGGAAGCAGTTTACAGAACCAGGGTCTAATTCTGGCAGAGAACTTTGTTTTGGCAGTGTAGGTTCTTCCTCCCAAAGAGCTATATAAAGTCCCCCTGTAGGCCCAGATTCTAAAGCGCTGGGGCCGATATCATCCCTGGAATTACACTGTTAAGCTTCCAAAAACACTTCTGCAAAGAAAACAGACTGTAAGCCAAACAGATGATTTTGATTAATAAGAATATGTTCCTCAAAGTAAAATAAAGTAATAGAGACTTAAAAAGGGCTACAGTCCTCTTAACTACTAAAAAAAATGTGAAATAAAGACACTTTCAAATATAACACTGACAAAAGGTTATGAATTACCTAGCAGGTTTTCCTAAAGATAATAGTCTAAAAAAAGATGTGTTGAGAAACTGTGCCCTTAATTGTGTTTTGCTTTTGCTATCTACATTCTGGAACTGTCTTTGGAGGTTGCATTGCATGAGACAGCCAAATGACCCCTAATTTAGAAGTAAACATGAGATTAAACAAGCTTTCTGTAAAAGCCTGTTAAAAGAATATCCTTAATTTCTTCTGTTCTCATCCCCTTTTGTTATTCCTGCTTTACTTTCTCAGCACCTTCCAGATGTGCATGCATGTGTGTGTCTGTGTGTGCAAGTTTTCTCACAGCCATTTGTGAGGCACTAGTTTTTATGAATAAAGCAGTCAGAGTTTGTGTGCCAGCCCACCATCTCCCTCTCTATAATAAAATTAGTTTAAAAAACATGGCACTTCAAAAACATCTAAATTAGGATTGTGTTTATATGGTCTTTCAGATTTTGAGTTGTTTTGCAGGGAGAATAGGAACAAAGTTCCATTTATTTGCAACTATTTAAATCTTACATTTCACTGAAAACTTGCAGAAGGCTCAAAGAACTGAAAGGCAATTAAAAAAAAGACATAAAAATAACAAGAATAATGAGAAAATCACAGGCTTTCGCAATTCTTTCTCCTTAATTTCTTCCCTTGCTCCGGGATATTTTCCTTTTTTGATTAGCTGGTTTTTCCTTGTGTTTACCTCAGAGATGTACACAATCACATCAGTGCTGCTATGCCATAAGCCTCCTTGCTCTGCCAGTCCCCTCTCCCAGCTCCAAGCATGAGCTTTCACAGTTTGCAGGTAACAGCCTCTTTTCTCCTTTCCCCTCTTTCTTCCAATTATTCTCAAGAATTATGGGAAAAAAAAAAAAAAAAGCCTTTAGTGCTTCATTTGTTTTGTTTTGTTTTACATTTTAATAACTAATCAATTAAAGATATCTGTAATTTAAAAGTCAGTTCAAGAGACCCATGGACATGATCAGTGAATGGACATAAAAATTCACAAAGTGAGGAACCAAGAAAATTGAGCTTCCATCTGAATGTGTGGATGAGGAATCACAGTTTGGGACTAGCATGACCCAGTTTGGCATCCTTTATATGCTGGTGTACCACTACACTGACAAATGTGGAGACATCTGTCACTGATCCCAAAACTGGACGTATTGGAGACAGCTGCACAGGCTGACATAAGCCAGCCCATGTCCAAATACAGTCTGGCAGTGTCAGTCTGACACTGCACCTGGACTAACGTTCTTGTCCATGGATTACTACCTTGGATGCCTCAACACACTAACACATCTGGACCCCATCTGGATCCCCTGTTTTCACAGGAGTCTAAGCTTGCCACAGCTGTGTGGCCAGAGAACTCAAATCTCTGCGAGATAAGACCTGGTTTCCCTTGAGACTGAGGTCCTGATGCATCTGACTTCTGAGCAGAAATATCCATAGGCGTGGGGGGAAAGAAGGGTGGACAAGAGAGTTTTGCACTTGGAGGAGTTAGGAAAAGGCATACAGGGCAGCAGAAAAAAAAAAAAGAAGAGACAAACAAAGAGCAATACATGATGGCCTCGGTAGCAGACAGAGTTGTCTGCACGCCCATGATTCTCCTCATTGTCATTGAGAAAAGTGCAAGCATAATATTTAAAATTAAGGCAAGCCATTGATTGCCAAATAGAAATTTAACCCTGACTTCTGCACACACACACACACACACACACACACACACACACACAAAAGCTGCAGTTTATGTTTAAATTATTGGGATTTGGTTTGGATTTTTTTTCTTTTGTTTTTTTTTAATTTTGGTTTTTTTTTTTTTTTTTTTTTTGGTTTCCAAGGGAACTGAACATATAGGGATTGAAAGCACATGTTGCTAAATTGATGCCCTGGAGAAATCCCAAGTGGCTTAATGTCATGCAGCCTAATTTAATTTGCATTAATAGTACAGTTTGCCAAAAAATATTGCTGGTAGTGTGAGGTTTGGTGTGTGTGTGCTACTGCACAAAGTAAAGGGATGTTGAATCAATATTTTAGTGTACTGTGCCCACTGACTTTCAAAAGAGCCAGATCTTCAGAATTATTTCTGTGCCTAAATCCCACTGCCACTTTGAGACAAAGTGTGTCCCTGTATGGGGAGGTGTCTGTGTTTTGAATTGTGTTAAAGAAGACAAATTGTGTTAAATAGACAAATTTTAAGTTTGTTAAAATTGACTCATCCTAGGTATGCTGCAGATTGAAGTTGTGTTTCCTATGCCTCCAATGGTTTAAATATAAAATTTTTTCTCTCTATAGAACCAGAATGAAGTAAGAGTTTCCATTCCATACACAGCATGGTAACAACAACATAGCTACCAAAGGTTAGAGATTAATGGGAAAGCCGTCTGTTAACATTAGGATCAAATTAGGAGGAAAGCTGTTAGATCACACTTATTACATGGGGATGGTGACAGGGAACCTTTAGCCTTGGTGACACACAAAAGTATCTGCACAGCTTAGAGGCTTTAAGACTCACAACAGCAACTTGCAGGAGTAAAAGGATGTTGGGATATCTGGTGACTTCATCTGCAGAGTATGAGGACCAGAGTAAATATATAATTCAAGCAAATAGGGAAAAGTCAGTAAACAAATAGTATGGAATAAGTGATATCCATCAGGTAAAACAGAAAAGCATACAGGCCTTTATACTTGGGGAAAGACCAGGAAAAGGAAAGCCTGCTGCCTTGCAGAGGGTCAGATTTATTAGTAAGAGTTAGATAAAGGAGACCATAACTTTTAATATTCTTTGCACTAATTTTCACTAATAAATAATGTTTTCACAATTAGTGACATCAACAGAGAAAAATTCTCAACATTAAATGGGAATAGATCATCTAAAATACTTTCAAATTATCAGGAACTGTTAAATTTCATTTGTATTACTAAAGGGCCACCAAACACAACTTACCAGCCATTAGCAATCATGTGCTTAAAAAAAAATAAAAATAAAACTGAGTGTATGAAGAGTGTGGTAAACTTGGTTGTACTCTTCAGGAGTTGGGGAAGTGGAATTAGAGGTTTTCTGCTTCAATTAAATTAGGAGAAAATACTAAAATTAAGCAAATAAAAAGTTATTCATGGTCACCTGCAAAGGAAACAGAGAAAAGATTAACAACTTCTATGGATTTATTACGGGTAAAAACTTGGAATGGGGCTCAAAAGTAGATGTCATACACTTGGACTTCATCTTGACCTCTTTAGAATCAACAGTGACTTAGATGATGATACAAGCAAAACAGTGGTATTCAATAGAGACAAGTCTGAAGCTTTGTGTATAAACTGTAATAATCCATTACCTGAATAGACGATGGGCAACAACAAACTGGGAAGCAAAAAAAGGATTGGAATAGAGAGGAATTAACACATTAACAGTCAACAGCAGCAGGCTGTTAAGAGAAATGTAAACTCAGTGATGTTAATAAATAGAGGTATAGCTTATAAGAAATGACACATAACCCTTCAGGATTCATCATGGTTACAGTGTGCAGCTTCTAAACTCCAGTATTAACATATTGTTGAGTAATAGCAGGAATAGATTCCCTGTGGTGATGGTGGAGTTTCTGCCAGTCCTTAGAGGGGAGACAGACTTCTGTCATTCTGTCATAAATGGCTATTCCTATATAGCATGTTGAGAGGTGCAAAGGGAAGGGAGCTGTAAAGACCCCTTCACGGGTCATAAATGTCTTTGGAAAAAGGACCAGTGGTATTACAAAAAAGAAAAAAAAAAAAAAAGAGAAATAAAAAGAAAAAGAAAAATTGACCTGTGAAATTTATTATATTGCCCAAATGAAAGTCAGATACTGTGTGCTGCACTAACCAGTTTTTGTCAGTCTATGCCAGCCTGTTGCTGCATTTGTGTAGGCTACTAGTGCAGATTCTACTGTGGTGTTAATAAATCCTGTACTCCCTGAGACAGGTGTTCTCATGCAGGGGTCCATGCTGGGGAAGGAAAGAGCACGATCTGCCCTGCTGTGGTCATGGCCAAGCAGCGTACACTGTGGTTACTGCATGCAAGGGGAGGTGGTAGCAATTTATGCTCCTCTATTACCATCTTCACGCACACATTGCAAGAAATTATTTCCCCCTTACATTAAACAAGCATGTCTGTGGTTATGAAATATTTCTTTGCAGCTCCAATCTTAAATGTTAAAGGTTCTTTTGTATTCCTTTCCAGCTTAATGTTTTTCTTGGGAATGAGTTGTTGTCATGCTGTTACTGGGGAGATACATGCTGTCTCCTGTGCAGTTGCAGGACATACCAAATGGTTGCAGGACATGCCAAAATGGATCAAAGGCGCAGGCACAAGGTTTTGATCATTTGAAAATAGAAGGGAAATGTATCATCCTCTGTTCTTTCAAAGCAGATTACAAGTAATTATGGCATGTGGCACATGCATTGGAATTTTGTTGGCACAGGTCTCCATGAAAGCTCCAATAAAAAGCAATTCAAAAAAAAAGAATCCAGACTCTATAGTTTTTAATACATTGGTTTTCAGCTTCTGCTGTGCCTGCCTTGTTACATTCTATAAAAGATTTTGAAGGCGTGGCACAAATCAAAGGCCCAATCTATTCCTTGAAAAAAGTTGGAGGCTGAGATGAATTCAGTTTACTGGGAAGTAGACTAAGATTGGATGTCACAGCTTCAGCTAATTTAGATAACTCAAATTAAAGGTAGGTATCTGTTAGGAAATGAATAGAACTTATGGTCCTCATGCATTAGGCACCTAGTCTGAAGTTTTGGCAATTTCGCAGATGACCTGCTAGAAAACCTTGATCTTTCAGATCATACTTCTTGTGGCAATCTGTTCTGAAGTAATTTTTAAAACTTACCTCCCCCAGAGGAAGATCCAGTTGTTGTGTTAATGCATTTTCAGTGTGTAATTGTTCCTCACATCAGTGCATCCAATTTAGTCTATTCAGTCAAACTATTAATTTCTTTACATTATTAATAGTTCCTACAGCTTAGAGTGCATTAGAATCTAAACCCTTTAGTTGTTGCAAGCCCCTGATGTGTTGGTAGTGTGTTTTGTCACTATGCCTAACAGATTCCCTTTATGTTGCCATACTCAGCTCATTAGTTTGACTCTTTGGCCCCAGTAGTGAAGATCTGCAATTTCATTTTCAAAAATGCCTGTTTGTATATCCTGTAACATAAAATCTGTTACATTTCAATTCAGAGGAGAAATATTACCACCAGGACCTGTGGCCAAGTTAGGCAACTGGTTCCTGAGATTCCTGTTAACTGGGCACTGAACTTAAATACATTGTCTTGGCTTTACAGAAAACTACCTGTCTCCCATGGCTAGTAGAGGTCTCAGGGAGACTGCTTAATATACCTGACTAAACTATGTGGCTCAAATGGGACAGGATGAGTCCCTCCAGCTTTCTAACTGAGAAGGCCTGAAGCTGAAGGAAGGGACCCATTCATTTTTTTTCCCCATAAATTTCTGCATATATCCTTTTGGCATTGTAAATAGTTAAGGCTGTTTCCCTTCTGTAAGTCACTGGCAGAGCTCAGAAAGTCAGACTTAAATGAGCTGTCTTTTGATTCATCCCATGCTGATTTAGACCCACACTATTCCTTTCCTCTTCTCTTCTCTTGCCATTGTCTTTGAATCCAAATTTTTTTCTCCTCTGCCAGAACATACTCATATGAGGAGCACAAAGCATTGCTCTTATTAGGATTATTAACTTCCATTTCAGAAACATAGCAAAAACATTCCTTCTACCCCCTCACTATCCTCTCAATCCAAATAATTTCCATGGCATGATTTTTCCAAGTTTTATAAGATTCAGTGTCTCTTAGAAGTTTGATGGAAAGGACGAGGGCTTTTTTTGATAATGTGCTGTGAGTTAAAAGTCAGAAAGATTGTATTAATAGTCCATTTTATAAAGGTTAAAATAACACATGACAAAACTTGGGCTCAGGCTTATACCCAGGAGAAATTATCAAGAAGATTTTTTTGTGGTTTGCTCTGCTTTAACTTTTTTTACCTATACTTCCCTGGTCAAATTTGCCAACAATACTTTCTGATATATAAAGATATGCTGTACTCAATTTCTCCTTCCTGCAAGTGTCACCTTACTGCATTACAGCCTCCCTGAAAAAGAATGCTGTACATTTTTTACATTGCAAAGTGGTTTGCACGTTGTAGCAGATTTAGAAATAACAAGTAATACCAAGGACAGTATGTAAGCTGATATAAATGAGCAAAAACATTCATAAATATTCCACATTAATGAATATACTTAGATATACCACAAACTCCAGAAATGAGAAAGAAAAAAGAAGTAATGAGGTGCAAAAATATTTAAGGCAATTCTGTGTATTGTAAAAGAGAAGTCAGCTCCATCTCAGGACCCCAGCATGCAGGTGGCATGTGGGTCAGTCCTTTCTGTGTTTTAGCATAGGATTTTTGTCCAACATTTTTTCTGTCTTAAAGCATTTTTTGACCTTCCTTTGTAGTAATTACTTTTATTGCTGACTTTTCTATTTTTTATGATCTCCAAAGAAATTCTTCTTGAGCTCCTTGCAGGCTTGACCTACTCTTTACTTTAAACCATGCCCCTGAGTTCTTGTACATTTGTCGAAATCTCACATCTGTTGTCTCATTTCCTTCTGATTTTGTGTGCTTCAGTCAAAACAACTCATACTTACCTTTCCCCAAAGAAACCAGACTTTACTTCTGCACTTTCTTCTATAAACAAGATCTGAGGAATGACATTTGAAAGAGAGAGAGAGAGGAAGAAAGAAAGAAAGAAAGAAAGAAAGAAAGAAAGAAAGAAAGAAAGAAAGAAAGAAAGAAAGAAAGAAAGAAAGAAAGAAAGAAAGAAAGAAAGAAAGAAAGAAAGAAAGAAAGAAAGAAAGAAAGAAAGAAAGAAAGAAAGAAAGAAAGAAAGAAAGAAAGAAAGAAAGAAAGAAAGAAAGAAAGAAAGAAAGAAAGTAGCCATCCATATTTATTTTCCACAGTAGTAAAGTTATCTCTGAAAAATAATGTAATAACCAGGTGTCCATTATATTTAAAAAAAAAATAAAATTCAGTATTCTATTAATTAAAAATTAAGCAGTTTATTAATTAAAGATAGGTGCAAACATTTCAGTCTGAGGACTTATAGCCATGATTAAACATTAGTGCATATTTGGCTCCTCAACTCCTAATTAGGCAGAGGACACTTACCTTCTGTGATACTGATGAAGTTATTGTCATACTATTGGATATCAGAGGGCAGCCTTAGGAATATGTGGGTCTTAGCTGTTAAAGCATCCAGTTGGTATAATTCCACATACTTTCATTAAGCTATTAGAAGCAATATAATGAAGAAAAATCAACATAGTGAAATATGTTAAGGTTCTGACATTTGGTTTCATTTCACAGGATAAGAAAAAACAAAGTATCGTTTTGAAATGAATGCGCAATAGAAATACTTCACTAATAATAATTTTGTAAGCATATTTCACTAACTGCTTATAAATCTTAAATTCTAAATAAAGCAAACCCTAACTGTCCTAAAGATAAACCAGAGCTAAAGGAGAATATCATAAACAAAGTAAGCTTGTTTCTCATTATGGGACATATTTTGGTTTTCCCACTGTTAAAAATTGGATAAAATATTATAATCATTTACCTTGAGTTGACAGCACATTGTTCTGGAAAGTTTGCAAAGACATCTGCCAGACATTTCTTATTTATCCAGAGTCTCAGAATAACATTTTGAATGTTCTTCAAAAATTTTTTAGTTTTCTTAATGTTTCTGGAATCCAAAACCCTTTTGGGACCTAACTTTTTAACTAAGTCTTGGTAAAATATGAATCCAGCCATCTCAAAATACTTTACTGGCCTCTTTCTTCAAACATACTGTATGTGCTGTATAAGCAAATTGAAGATTCACTCTACACATTAGATAAACAGGCAGATAAACAAGTACCACTACCATTTCTGTGGGTTTAGATGCTCTGATTATTGGATCACAGGAAAAATCATTTATTTATTCTTCTATACCAATTTATTTCTCCTAATTTGTTTATTTCATGTGCTTCCCATTCAGGGAGATATTTTTTGCACCCAGTTTTGGTAGTGAAAAATCTGAGCATGAAGCCGAAGCCTAAAGTTATATTTTTTCTATTTTTTCTTTTCACTTTTCTATGGCCTGTGAGGGAAATATCCAGAGGGTAGTTCATTGGTGCAATATGTGAGATGAAATTGAGGACCCATCAGGTACATATTGAACTGCTACTTTACTGTAAATTTATTCTTTCCTTATCCCTGTTTACTGACATTGTCTGATCTTCCAAGAAAACTCCCACTAAGTCAGGCTTACAGGTTCATTTCATCAGATTGAATCACCTTTTATTTTGAAGACTTTGCTAGTTAGACCTACTTTGATCTCTAGAAAAACTTTGGAAAAGTGCAGTTATATCTTATGGTTATGATATATCTTACTTTTTAAAGAAAAGTAAGATTAAGTAATTTTAAATTAAAGGAAATGCATTTGGTCTCATTTGATTGAAATGGTCTAAATGTTGTAGAATATTGTGAAATTTCTGTTGTAAAATTTTACTGTCCTCTAACGTTTTTCAATATTTATTGATATAATCAAAGTAGGGGTAAAAGGAGCTGCTTTGCAGGAAATTATAAGCATACCGACATTTTGATTAATTATTTTTATAGTAATTTTGATTATTTTATGCAATTCATAGTTATTATTCATTGTCACAAACACTGTACATGGCTTTTCCTCAGCCCATGCGTTTGAACTGTGCTGTAGTCTACTTTGGATAATCAGCTAACTAGATTTGTTAATAATTATGTTTGTATTTCATTATTCAGCTTAGTGTAAAGTACTTTGGCAAAAAAAAATACAAAAAGCAGAAAAAGTGTAGCAGAACTTGTCTGTAATAGATTATCTCTCCAGTAGACTACCTATAAATTTCTCCAGATCAATATGTTCATCTCCCATCAGGAACTGTTTTGTCAGGTTGAAATGCTTATGGTCTCAGCAGAACAAGTTTTAAATGGGGGAAGGCATACAGAGCCCTGCAAGTTTATCAGTGTGAAAATAAAAGTTGGTATAATCTTTATCCACAGCCCTTGTCTTCATCCTGACTAGTAAAGGAAATGGATTTCAGTTTTCAAATCCTTTAAGAACAGAGCCTTATCTTTGCCAACATCTGGCATTGTCCATCTCAGTCATTATACCTTGATAATGTTTTTTCAGTTGATAATGTTTGTTCAGTGCCAAGCACAGGTGATTGACTAATACATTCTCTCTTGAGTAATACTGTACACTTGAAGGTGTTATTTTGTGTTGATACTAGTTGTTCAGACTAGATGATCTGTTATGTTACAGGCACAGATGAATGCCGAGGTGCTGTACTTCTCTCAGCTCTGCTGAAGAGGAGAAATCAGTGTACAGAGGAATTCACATTATTGCTTGCCTCAGCCCATACATGCACATAACACAGTAAAGGGACACACTGCTCTATTCTTTAGGCCTATCACATCTTCCTCTAGGAAAAGCTTTGTGAAGAAAAGAGAAATATACAAAGACAGGGTGGATGTAACAGAAGACATCTTTTGTACAAGCCAGTGACTGTAAAACAGCTCTTTTACCTATATTATGCCAAGAAACAGTAGCTTTGGAAACATAATTTTCCTTCTAATATGTTTCACATTCTTTTAAGTTCATTTACTGTAGTTTTCACCATATGAAATGGTGAACAGCACATTTGCTTTTGGATCATACGGTACAGCTACCTACAGCTTCCACCCTGAGAAACAAGAGAATTGCTTTTATTCCAGATCCCATGGAATAGTTCAAACAGTTAAATTACTGCAAAGCAGATGCTGTGACAAAATCTTTTTCTTTGACACAGATAAACCATGGAGCCACAGCCTCAAACATGTCAGAAATTCAGACTGGAGGCTTTGGTCAACAGAGGTTGAACATAGATACATCTATGCCTGGAAGCCCCCAAAGTGTTGCATGAGGGAAGAGGATAGTCTCAGGGAGTATGGACAGAGGGCTCCTACAAATCAAGCACAAACTCTATAGTACATAAAATACATAAAATACATAGTAAATACATTACTGTGTCCAGAATAGCACGGGATTTTAAAAGAGGCTAAGTAGGGGTACGGAAGTGGTGTTCCTGGTCACTTGTCTAGACCAAAAATCTTGTAGAGATGCAAGGGGAACGCACTTGATGGTTCAAGTCTAATCTCCACCGTGTTTGTTCACATGTCTGAGGTCCCCTACAGTTTGCTGAAGTAATCTGGTCAATTTTCACTGAAATTTGGACCTCACCCCTGCAGTGCCTGGAGGCTCAAGAAGTGAATCTGCATTCACACTCCCCAGCTCTCTTCACCTGGTGTCTCTGCCCCAGTGTGTCCTGTTCCCAGTCTGCTCCTACAACAAGAGGGAATGAGCAAAACCAAGGAACATTTTCCTTCTATCTGAAACATGACAAATGATCACCAGTCAGCAAATGCTGTATCCCTATTTACATCAAGTTATTACTGTTGTAGTGTCTCTCAGTTGCTGAAAAATCTGCAGTTGCTGAAAACTCTGGCAGCTCCAGAGGATTCATAGAAACCTTTTTCAGGATGATCTATCCTAGAAATATTTTAAGAGATACATGCAACGAAAATACCAGTTTTATGGGTGGTACTTTGCAGATATGCAAAGTATTTGTAGATGAGAAAATTCAGATGTGCAAAAAGATCCAGTAAATTTGTGAAGTAAAATATTCAGGCCATGAAGTAAAAGGATCAGGCAAATTGTGGGAAAAAAGCAGAATCTGGTAATAAATTCTACGAAAACTGGACAATATAGGAAAGTAAGATGTTTTCAGACTTACAGATGCAGTATGTCTAGTTATGCTGTGGGTGGATTTCACACTCAGCCTAAAAATTGAAGAAGTTTGTAAGAATTTTCAGTTTGATACTGGATTATAGAAAACTCCAGCAAATAACACGAAAACCCCACAACCTTGAAAATAGTAAACTGCATCCTCATATTTACAGATTTACACATATTATAGTTATGTGATTAGATAATATCAGAGTGAGCAAAAATTCCCATTTGCTCTATGTAAGCTCTATGTAAGAAAAATAAACACACATCAACTGAATAATTGAAATAATGACATATTTCAAAACTAGAGATTTTGCAATAATTTGCTGATATGAGCAAATCTGAATGTATATTTTAGATAGAATTTTGAATTATGGTTTGCATAAACCAACAGTTATCCTATGTAGCTGATTAAAAGAAGTCAAGCTGGATTCTATAGAGAATTAGTATCTGTAAAATCCTCATGGAGTGGCTTCATTATGCAGGCACAAAACCAATATAAAACTTGTTTTACTGTATTTTATTCAAGACATAAATGGAGTCTAAAGAGATGCTTTCGTTTGTACAGACTTAAGATCAATTACTGTTTTAGGGCAGGACACCCAAAGATGAAATCAGAATTTAAGTAGTTAATATGAAAATGTTGAAAGGAAGAACATTTACATCACAATTAGAGATTGTATTCATGTATTAGAAGAAGATAACCAAGGTCAATTAATGTACCAAGCTCATATTAAAAATCTTTTCATTCCTTAAAGAGCACTAAGAAGAGCAACATTTTGTTGTAAAACTAAATTGAATACCTTTAAGTTATTATAGCAGGTATCTAAAATCATTAAATACATATCAGACAGGCTACAATAACTAAAAATTGATAGTTTCATTTAACATTTAACATTTAACAGATTCATTTAACACCAGAGAGCTCAACACAAAATGTGACCTTTTGCCAAAGCAACCTTTGTAGTTATAGTCTCCCAGGTATTTTTTGATCTTAGGATATGGAAATCTTGATATGAAAAAATTATTCTATAATTGTATAGAAAAAAGTAATTCAAAAGTAAATTGAACTAATTTTCAATATACAAATTTGCTCATAGGGTGCTTCAACACAGAGTGGTAATAAAAAATATAGAAAACTTTATCAGCTTTTTTTTTCCTTAATGAAAAAATCACTAGAATTTGGACTAAATAGGTTCTGTTCACCTGATATTGGGAACTTAATTTGCAAACTAAAGGTCAATGTGTCAAAACTTTTATCGATGAATATAAATACAAACCTTATAGGATTTTAAAAATTAGGTACTCTTTCTCCTTTAAAGCAATGGAAACCTGATTTTATGAAAAATCTTTCTCTTTGACAGTCTTTAAATTAACTTGAAATAGCAAAACAGAGTACTCTTGCTTAATTAAAGGATTCTAAACAAAAATGAAAAAGCAAACAAGATAAAAATTAGTTTACATTTTAAAGGAAAAGTAGGAAAAAAAAAGGTAAAAAGTAAGAATTTAGAAGACCTGTCTGTAATTATGATCTTACCTATAAAAATAAAATATTAAAAACAATTACTTCACTACCTGACTGGCCAGGCTCTTGTGTCCAAGGCTGTTTTTTGCCTAATCTTCTGATTGTACTCACACCAATATTTGCAATATCCTCTGCTAAGAGGCAAAAATATTATCACATCTTGCAGAGGAAACACATAACCTTTGCACACAAATTCTGGCAGGTTAAAATATTTCTCAATTCATCTTTTGGTTTTGATTATGGCCCTTAAAATTTGCTTCCAGCTTTCTGGTACCATTTTTGTTTCTGTAATCAACTGCAGACTTGAAAGAAAGGAAAAACTTGGTTTTGTCACATTTTTGGCTCCACTGCTGCAAACATCTCTGTGCAGGTGGACCCACCCCGTTGAAATCACGGGGTCAGTGCAATGTTATTTTAATCATTCAGCTTTAATTTTCCTCCTTTTTTTTATCTTTGTGTGGTCGTTCCCTTCCCCAGAGAGATGGCTGTCACTGAGGAAAATGGCGACAGAGGAGCAGCTGTGCCTGTGCCAGGAGATGAGGAAAAGTTTGTGGGAAAAATTGGCCAGATTACACCAAACTGAGTTTTTCAGAGATGATAATCACCAGCTTCAGTGTACACACCTCACTCCCATGGAAATCTACTCACTAATGAATGCAGATGTCCTGAACTGTTCCTTGAACTGGAGGGTATGAAAACCAAGGCTTCTTGCAATGCAGATCACCATCTCTGCAGCAGTCAGAAGAAATGGGTGTCTACAAATTCCCACTGCCACAATTCACAGGCCCCTGTCAAAGTGAAAAATACACAAACTGTCAGGCTGGGTGAACACGGCTTGTGTGACTATCACTCTCCCCCATACCTACCAAGGTAAGATGACTTTGACCAGAGGAGCATGGAGTTACACCCTTTTGCACCTGGTGGGGTTTGTTAATGGTTGCCTAGCAAATCCTAAGCATTTCTTTGGAAAGCCAGGAAGACAGATTACTGCAGTCATGGATTTTAGTTACAATTAATATCCAAAGACAGCTACTAGCATGGTAACACTTTTAGACCCCCACTTAAACTACCCTTGAAAATGTAGCAGTGGTTTCTCAAACCCATTTGAGACTCTTGTTTCAACTTCCAAATTATTTACATATATTTTATTCTTAGCAAAATATAGCCAACCACCACTTCAGATATATATAATTTTATTTTTATTTTTCCAAGAATAGAGTTTGTATTTGTGAACCTGTGACTAAACAAGAAGTTGGGAAATTCAAAGCATATTACTGCTCTGCTGCTCTTTAATAAGAGTCTTTAAGTCATTTCAGCAGTTGCAACCGATTGGTTTCTCTGTTAGGAAATTCTGGAAGAATTCCCTCTTACTAGAGATAATGCAAATCCAACAGAACCTGGGAAAAAAGTGCACACACACTGAAATCAGGGTTCATCTCTAGTCTCTGGATGTTTCAGGCAGTCATAAAAGTAGAGTCTTTATACAGTGGGATGAGTTGAAGAACAGCAAGTTATTACATGGAGTTTAAAGCAATTTGACACTATATGAATCCAGGTTTTCCATGACTTCTGTCCTTTGGGCATCCAGTTGGAAAGAGGCACATGGTTTTGTAGCAAAGGTGGCCAGTGGTGTACTGGCATGCTCTGGGAAAGGTGTTGCTAGCAGACCAAGAGAAGTGATCCTTCCCCACTGCTGGCCACTGGTGCGGTGACCCCAAGAGCGCTGAGTCCAGTGCTGGATTTCCCAGAGGGGTGGAGGTACACAGAAGGTGAAATCCAGCAAAGAGCCTCAATGATGATTAAGGGAGTGAAGAACCTTCCCTAAAAGAAAAGTCTGAGAGAGCTGGGACTGTTCAGTCTACAGGAAAGGATGCCCAGGGCAGCTCACAGCACGATTTATAAATATCTGAAGGAAGGGTGTAAAGATGATGGAGCCAAACTCTTTCCAGAGTCATCCACTGGGCAAGGGAGAAGGTAGTGGGCAAATACTGAAACAGGAGATTCCAAATGAATCAGAAGAAAGATCTGTTAATGAGAGAGTGACTGAGCATTGCCATAGGTTGCCAAGAAGTTGTTGAGTGACCAAGCTTGAGGAACTTAAAAAAATATTGGGATATGGTCATGGGCAAGTGCCTGGGTAGTCCTGATTCTGTAACGATTTTCGATCAGAATGTCTCCACAGGTCCCCAAAGCATTAAGTGTTCAGTCATCTCTGGGGGTTTCCCACCACAGACTTTTCTTCCCACCACCAGGTTCTTCTGCTCAGGCAACCAGCCTATGATCCCAGGAGCCAACAAGCCTGTGCTTAAACTCCACCCAGCACAAGGCACGGCCATGTGAGGGCAGCCAGAGTCCTACAAAGAGGGAGTTTTCTCCCTTTGGGCTGGTTTTCCTCCTCAGAGAGAGGTGGGGGCAGAGAAAGAGGAGCCCACTCCAGCAGCCGTGGCAGTAAAGTGGGGTGGCTTGTGGAAGTGGGCATGGGCCCAGCTTTGAATGTGAGACTTTTGCTTTCCTTCTTAAACTGCTCTTTCATCTTTTGATGTGTTCTTCAGAATTATGATAAATTTGTAATAAGAAGCTCTTAGTAGAGATTTCAACTTCCCGAAGATCTACTGCAAATATCCCATTTATGTGAGTAGTCTAGTAAATTCCTGAAGTTTATGTCCCAGGTATTCAAAGACCCAAGTAGGAAGGTTGCATTCCTAAACTTGGTATTTCTGAAAAAAAGAAGGACTTCTGGGAGCTGCAGTGATGAGTGGCTGTTCTGGCCACGATGGTGACAAAATTTTGAACTTTTCATTGTATGACAAAGAGAGGTAATAAGAGTGGTTATCCTGTATTTCAAGAGGACAAGCCTCAAGCTACTCAGGGAGCTACTTAGCATGGTTCCAATGGAATCTGAGGGCTTATGGATCTGTGAGTGCAGTCAGTTCTTAAGCACATCTTAAAAGGACAGGATCAGGCAATTCCACTGTATCCAATGTCAGGTTGAACAAGGAATTCAGGTTGAAACTCAAGAGGGAAAGTAGATTATGTATGTGGACATGAGGTTAGGAAGGAAATTTTCAAATTTTTGAAGGAAAGTTAATGAGCTGTGGTTCAAATATTCAGGGAGAAGATATGAGAGGCCAAACCTCAATTAAGTGTTGAGACTGATCAGTTTTTGTTAGACAAGTTCTTTTTAATGTACATTAATAGTAAAGGAAGTCTAAGGAAAAGATTGGGAGGATATTTCCTGAAGATGATCACCTGGTAAAGTAGGAGGAAGGAAAAGTAAAGCCATTTGGTGATTTTTTTCCCTCAGATTTTAATAACACACAGAGACCTTGGGCTGTCCTTGAAGGGACAGTCTGTCTCAGCGTCATCATCACTATGGGATCAGTAGAAACTCTGAAGCGCCTCCTCTGCTCCTCCTTCACTGATCCTGGTGTCTGCAGGACTCTTTCTCTCACATGCTCTCACTTCTTTATCATAGCTGCTCCTGTGCAGCAGTTTTCAACCTTTCTTGAGTGAGTTATCTCAGAGGTGTGCCAGCATCATTACTTGGTTGTTTGGCCAGCAGCATGTCTGTCTGGGAGTTGGTTCTGGCAGAGGAGGTAGTTCCCAGCTTCTTGTCATGGAAGCCACCCCTACAGCCCCTTTGCTACCAAAGCCTGGCCTCTCAAACCCAATACATTTTATGCTGCAAGAGAGAAGGAATCACTCCTGCTCTTGAGCATCCACCTCCAGACATCAGGGCCAAGGGTATCCCAGCCTTTTGAGTAGTGACTGGGCTAACAGGCCTGACCACCACAGAAAAAAAGTCATTTAGGTACCGCAAAAGCACCAGCATTTATTTGGTTGAATGCTAGTGAAAGACATAACTGTTTATTACACAGTTAGTAGATATTACAGACATTTTCCTTCTCACAGACCTTTCCAAGGTCTCTTCCCAGTAATACCCAACTGAGTTGATAGTTAACAACTCTTTGGAGCCAAAGCTCAGCTGATTACATATGGCTTTGTTAGTGAAGAGATGTGATTACAACACCTAGCTGACCTCGTCTGTTTAGGAATCCTGTGATAGGTTTTTAAATACACAATTTCAGAGGGGTGAAAGAATTAAAGAACTCAGACAATTGTGTGATCATGATGAATGCTCTAGTGGAATGACTTTGAAAGTGTAAACTCTTGAACTGAGCCTAGAAATTCTTTTAACTGTCATTTATGTAAACATTTCACATCTTACACCATAGCAAACCTGTGCCCCTACTATGCTAAGATTAACTTACAGTGCTTGGAAGTATTCAGAAATTGTTTAATACGTAACATTATAGCACGTTTTTTACTCCTTTTTTAGCAGAACATTTGTATTTTATCTGAAGAAAAAGCAATATCCTGTTGTAGCGACATTAAAGGCTTGTTAGAAACTTCAATAAAGCAAATACAGTCCTGGCAAAAGTTTATATTAAAATATGGCATTTAATTGGCTCAGTCTCTTGATAACAGCAGCAAAGTTATTATTATGTTCTTGACCACCATTTATATGTGCTGCTATATCAATCACTGCCCTCCAGCTTGCTATTCTTCCACTGAAGCAAGTAAATTATATGCTAAAAGAGGGAGAGGAGCTAGAACACAGAGTGGTAGGGACAGAATTAATGGTTTTCTGGTTCACACCTGAGACTGAAAGGCAGTTGATCGGGGTCAGGAATTTCAACGTAAGTAAATTCCAGATTTAGGCATCTTAAATCCATCCAAGCCCTAATATTTCCTGTTGATTGGCTCTAGGCTGCAGGAAGTGCCTTGCCAATAGAAAACACCAGGCACAGAGAATTGGGTAGAATTTGGGATTTGTGAATTTGAGCCAATGCCTATATACAGTCATAGAAACAGTTATGTTGCCATTTTGCCATTTTAAAAACACTTCAAAGACCCCACACAGTCATAGGAACCCAGTTTTAAATACATTGCCTAGTTGGCTTTCTTTTCTTTTTTTAACAGATCTTTTGGGTTGCTGCAATGAGAACTATACCACACACAATTATGCTGAAAATTCACAGCTTTTGAAAAGCAGTACAATAAAAACAATTAAAAAAATCAAGCATACAGTTTGGTTTGCTCTGTAGTAACCTCAGAGGAAAAGTTCCTGATGGATACATGAGGTTGTCAGTTTTAATTTTTCACTGATTTTTGTCCTCTGGAGATATGTATTTTAACAAGGGAACCAAATGCTCTTCTCCATGCAAAGAGATTGTCTGTGGAGCCTTGAATTTCATAAATCAAGGGAAGCCACATTCCCTGGCAAATTCTAAATATGTAGCACACAAAAGAAGGAATTGAGCATATTTATAACAGCATACTCCTGCTTTCGATAGCAATTGAAAACTATAAAAATGGCCAGAAGTATTTTGTTTTTTACGACATGAGAGGGTTCTGCATTTTTCAAGTTTAGGTTAAGTCAGATATTTCCATATGTATTCAGATTATAGTACTTATTTAGGAAGAAAACCTTCTTGCTATCTGTGTGATCTTATGTTGTCTTATTTCCATTCTGCACAAAACACCAGTTCTGATTTCACATTACTTGATCCTTCCAGAAACACATCTATGTTCTTTAGTACCGTCAGGAACCAACACAGCACATTTCTCTTTCATGAAGGGTCTGATCCAAATTTCACTGATAACTTGCAAATCATCCACTTGGCTTCTAGCAGCCAGTGCTAGACTTCAGGTCTCATCAAAATGCTTACCATATCTGCCAGTCCATCTGGAAATACATGAGCAGATCACATTTAGGAGGATCTTATCTCCCTCAACTTTTAAATTGACTATATCTTAAGGAGCACAGAGATTTAAATGAAGAGCACACATGGCACTTTGAACAATGATATATGCTAGCAGAACATCTCAAGCACACTGTGATTCACATATGGGATTCAGCTAGCAAAGGGCAGAGGCAGAAATAGAACCACATGCATTTAGTTCAGTCTGTCCACAGCCCTGAATGGAGGATAACTGCAGGAGCCTTAACTCAGCTTGTACATCTTGTCTTGGTTCTAATTTAAGCACAACTATTTCTGACGCCATCTGCGTTCAGGATTAGAAGTAGACAATGTACTAAATTGGAAGTTTTTAAATCCTGGAGGAGCAATGCGCCTTCAGTTGCATGCTATCCCAATCTTCTGTGCCTTGCTCCCACCTAGGGGGTGATGGACTTAAGTATTCATTTACATTGTCAGTCTAAACACACCATGACTACTCAGAACAGTGACATTCTGCTCCATGGGCCACCCAAATGGTGACTTTGGGCCACCCAGGCTCTTGCAAGTAACTGAGATCCTAGAACTCCAACCATAGAGCAAGACCATAGGAAGAATTATAGCTCTGCTATATATGCCCTTCACAGGGATGGCTTTGGGACTCCAACTAATGGGACAGTGTCAGCATAATTTATATATATCATTAACCCCTGAGTCATGAAAACATAAGAGTTTTTTACCAATCACAATTATACTAATTAAGAAGCATATATCAAGCTAATTATTACACTGATTTAGTGTATGATATCCTGTCTTTGGTCTAACGTCCAAGAGTCAAAAGGAACTTACTGCAAATTAAAAATATACTTCAAAAATCTCACTATGCCAGTTGTAGCTGGGCCAAGCAATGACTAATAGGGACAACATTTGCAAGGATTCTGAGTGCATGAATGCCAGGGAAAGATAGCTGAGTTATGTTGGGTGGTCCAAAGAGATATTAGCAACAAGAGAGTAATGAGGTAAGACAAAAAAATTCAATTAGAACCGATTGCCCTTTTTTTAAAATGCGCAAAGTCTTTGCTTCTCCAAAGACTGGAGAATGAATTTGAAATGGGTGGATACAAACATGATTTGAATTTTAGATTTATGAGGGAACAAACCTAGGGCTTTTTTGTTTCTCTCCCTCCTCTCACATTTAAGAGCATTTTTCCCTACCTAATAAGGCATTAAGAAAGGTAGGAAACCAGAGATGAGCTCCTGGCAGGTGAGGGATACTCCCATTTGTCAGGATTCCCACACAAAATACGGTAAAAGACATGAAATGGGGGGGGGGGGGGGGAAATGGCCCCACTGAACTTTAAGTCTGTTTCTGTTCTTCTTTCAGATATTGTAAAAGGTTTTATGTATAACCTTTTTTTTTTCCATCTAACCTAAGCAGTTTGGTGCAAAACATGGCATGAAAGGCAAAAATTTTTGTTGCCCAGAATTTTCAAAATAGAAAATGGTTTGGAATAATTCAGTGTCTGAGCAGAAAAACTGAGTGAATCTGATTTATAATTATTTGGAAAACTGATTTTAAATGAACCAAATATTTGAATTGTTTCTACCTATATACTAATGCAAGACAACATACATGAAGTCAATTTATATATACAAAGAATGAGAATCTGATGTAAAAAGAACTGATTTGGAAGGTCTTGTATTGTCAAAGATGAGAATATTGGTATTTAAAGAGAAAAATATGCAACAGAAACAGGAATTCTTGCCACAATACTCTATAAAGATTTGGACATTAGTGCCTTTTCTAGACTTGATACTCAGATTTAAATAAAAAAATGTTAAAGATGTAAGAAAAAAAAAGAACAACATAAAAAGCAATGTTAAAGAAACTGGAAAACAGCCATTATCATATAATATTTAGTATATCTTGATCATCAAACATACAGTTAAAGGATTATCTGAATTCTGTGTATAGGTCCCTGCACATCTGTTTCCAGAAGGTTGGGTTGCTCATTCTGGCTGAGAAAAAATTGTAGTCACATCAGTAGGATACTGAGTAAGATTTTAATTTAACCAGAATATGAAAGACAGTGGAAATAATTTAAGTTGGAAAAAAAGAAGAAGAGATGAAGTCACCAGTTCATGGAGCTTTTATTATTACATAAATCTTTCTTAAACATGTTTATATTAATTTTTTGTGAGACATTTTGTGACTCAGGAGTGTAAGCAGTTTTATTTGAGCTTGTATTCACTAAACCTCACACTTTAACCCTTGTTTCATGAAAGAGCCTGGAAACTATATGTCAGTGAAGTCTCAGCCTTTGAGGTATCAGTTCATTAGCAGGTAAGATTAGAGTAGATGTATTTTCTCTGGTGTTTTTTAAAAGTGATTGTATTACAATGAGTTTTCTCTCTCTTCTTCAGCACTTACTTGTTAACTAGTCTCAGGTAATGCAAGGAATTCTTTCCCTGGGACCCCTGGTCAACACCTTCTGCTCACATATTCAAAGTTAGATTTTTAGTTTTGCGACTGAGAAGGAATTAATCTTGCCAGGCAAGACCTTCTGCCTTCCTCTGTAGTGCTAAGCATGGAGTGCTTGCTGATTTGTCTGTTTCTCACCTAATCACGTTTTGAGGGCACTGGCAGAATTTGGACAATGTCTGATGCTATCTCTCCCTGGCAGGAATAGTTTAGGGCTAGCTGGATACGGTGCTATCAGTGAATGGGCTAAAGAGAGTGATTTGTTGGCTTCTGGAGAGAGGAATCTCAGAAACTGATGTTCTTCTTCCCACTGCAGTTTAATAGCAAAGGAAGAAATGTTTCCATGTAATTATCAGGAGTTTATTATGTCATATAGAGATCTGGTTTTCCGTCAGTATTTCTGGGTCAGGTCTGGTGAAAATAGGCCAAATTGTAATGTTCAGATTTAGAAACTTAAAAGTTATTCCTATAATCTGCATTCATCCATACATTCATACAAAGTGCCCAGTGCATTTTTTGCACACATAGAATATCTTCAAATACAACCAACATAAGCAAAGCATGAGTTGCCTTCACTAGAGCATCACTCAGGCTTTGAAGCCCAAGTGGAAACATTTTATATGGATGTACTTATATGTACAGGCTTTGTATACATACAGATTTAAATACACTCTCTGCATTTTGGAGCCAGTCCATCAAACACTGCCCTTCTCATTTGGGGTACATCTGTATAAAAATACTATCTCTAGTACCAACAGACAGTAACAACCTTTTTTTTTTTTTTAATACAAAACCTCCACTTCAAAGGGCTAGAGTATTTTGGACATCTGTTCCTGCCTTATTTTTATAGCTCCAAACCAAAAGAAAGCTACTCCTTTCTCAGAGCATTATGTGTTAGGTGCACCAGTGATTTCTTAACTTCAGTCATCCATTTTCAGTACATCATTTTGTGTATGTGCCCAGCCACATAGTTCTTAATATGCACTGCCAATCTTCCATGGCCTACTAGTCCACATTTACTGAAACAATGAGAAGGGATGATGAAAATTAAAGTGTCTCAACTGTTTGGAAAATACTGAAAATCAAAGATCAGCAAGCAGGAATGTATACATTGGCAATGGTTTACTAGGGACAAACTGTCTGCACACCTTTGAAGCAGGAACACTGAGGAAGCTTGGTGTGCTGCTCTAAGAGAGACATGGAACAAAGGATGGAGTGGCACAGAGGTTCTGTGGTCATGCTCTGTTGAAATCAATGCACATATGACACAGAGAATGGAGCAACACAATGGGGTTGTGATCATGCTCTGTTGAGAACAATGTACCTAATGGGAACAAAGCCAAAGGAATGTGCCAGATGGTGAATGAAAGCTGAACTTTGCTTCATTAACTTGAAAATATATATTAATTTTCATGCTTCTACAAATACTAATGACTAAAGTCACTAAAAATCCACCTAAATGTGAAATTACATCAACTGTAACTTTAACTTTGTCCTCCCATGAATAAAATAATATAAATATAGCTTAGGGAAGGGAGGTCAAAGGAAACTCCATTGTAACTTCTGGCGTCATTGACAAGCTGTACCTGTCTTCTACCTTCACAGGGACATTTACAGGGTAAGAACCTTGTTATATGCATGTTAAATAATCATGTTGAACTGGCTTTCATTGGGCATTAGAACTTCTGTGTATATTGCCTCAAATGCATTTTTGTCAGTCAGTATACTGTCAACATCAATCTCTCAATTTAATCTATCACTTTACTATTGTCACTGCATTTGTTAATAAATGTGTTATTCTGTAAACTGTTTGGTGCAAGGACTTGTTTGGTGCAAGTCCTTCATCAAGAACAGTCAATAACTTGACAAAACTGATAATATGCCAACTAAGAGTGGGGAAATCCAGAAAGGGGCCTCTGTTTCTAAACTGATATAAAGGTCAATGCTGATATGCTGTCAGTGCACACCCCAGAACCACTCTCTGATACATCCAGCTGTTCAGTGGGGTCCCCATAATAGGATATAGACAGTCTGGTCAGGCACAAAGGTCTTCTGTGTCTTTGGGCATTGACAGCCTTATCAAACATAAATGCTTTAAGGAAACTTCTCTTTCATGTGACAGTATCTGTAGAGTGTCTTGCTGTTGTTCCAGGGCAGACAAAAGGAATGCCATATTTTATTTATACCAGCAGACCTATTTCGGAAAAAATATGAGATGGTCACTTATTTCACTGATTATTACTCCACATCTCTCCTTTCTTTGTATCAGATTTGCCTCACATTACACAGGCATACCTATGCTTCTCAGGAATCTCTTGCAGATGACTCAAGATTTGTCTGTTTCCATAAAATTGAATTTTGGGTCTCCATGAACTTATGTTGTGCAGAGGTTTACCAATAGATGTTTCTGATTCAGATATCAGGGGTTTGCAGTCTTTCCATATCTTATGCTAATCCTTCTCTTTCTTCTATTTTGATACTGTTAAAAGAACTTGATCAAAAAAGGTGAAAAGAGCACACCGTCATTGCTAAGCTTCAGGCACTTAAGCATTAAGTAATTCTGTGAAAGCCATAAGCAGCTGGGTCTCCCATTTTACTTAAGCCCCTGTAAAATAAGTGTTAAATTAAAACGTGGAACCTTTCTTTTAGGAGGAAAAAAACCCCTGGATATCGGTTCCACTGGCTGGAGGATTCAAAATTATGAACATGTTCAACATGTAAACTGTGAGTTCACAAATTAGCATTTTTTGACAATATTGGAAAATTTTCTCTACTTTTCACATTAAAGGTCTCTTTTTCTCCAGTGTCCAGAGCAGAGTTCCTGGCAGTAGCTAATACTTACAGTTTTGCTCACAGAGTTTTACCTGGCAGGTGGGTCCCTGGTTGTAAAGCAATGGAAACAGTGAGGGAGGGAAAAGACTATAAATTACAGTCATTTTACTTGGAGAAAATTAGGACTAGAATATCAAAACAGTATCCTCTATCAGACAGACTTGTGATTGTGTGTTAAAAATAAAACCCCAAACCACAAAACAGACCTATTTTCCATGCCTCACAATGACTGAAAGTCATTATATTTTTAGCCTCTCAACTTTCTTGTGTGGCCGTATAAAGCTATTTGGGTTTAGAAACTCATGCAATAATTCAGCATGCTCAGTTTCTTTCAGCTCATTTGTGCAGGTGTTTCGTCATAAATTACTCAGGATCTCAGGCTTGATATTGTAATGCCAAATATTTACCATACCCTTTAAGCAACCCTTTAGGCCAGGGAAAATCTTTAATCAACATTGCTTGCATAAGCTCAACTTGTATAACTCATATAAGCTGAGTGTTTGCAGCATGAAAGAATGCAGCCTGGCTGAAGACTACAGTAATAACAGGCCAGCAAGAAATAATGTCATTAATAGCAGAAAAATCATGGCATCTTGATTCTATTTTTTTTTCCAAAGAAAGCTCAACGATACAATGGAATGGATCGTTCCAGACACATTTTTGAGTCATAACCCACAACATAAATGCAAAGAAGCTAGCAGAATCAAAAAGGAAAATCGATTTTTTGAAAGCAGCAGCATCTGGACAGTCTCTTTCATTCCAGGTTCTGCTATCTGATCTCTGAAAAATTTCAATGTTCCATCCACTTGCTCTTTATCTCCAGTAATATATTTTTTCATTCCTTGTATTTTTTATGCGGTCTTTTGAGTGACTAGTGTGGCAGTCAAAAGTCATACTTGATCCCACTTATTACTCTTGAGAACTGAGAATAGCTAAGAGCTGGATGATCTTTTATAATGTTCAATTCATGCAACTCCAAAACCAGAATCAATAAAATTGGCTTCTTCACATAGAACTCTCCATAATTATTTTTACTTTCCATATTGGTTGGAATCTCTTTTGGGCAAGCTTCAAATACAAACATACTGGCAGTCAGCTCCACTTAGTAAACCCAAACTACCCACTACTAGTCTTAATCCTCCAGTGACAGAAACAAAGCCAAACTGGGCCAGCTCAGAGACTGAGTCCATAGAACAGAATATCATTAAACACATCCATCTCAAACAACCTTTTCTGATGTCTCATAAAGCATAAACATACCCCCCAGTTTGTAGAAATGTATCATCAATTAAAATTACTCAGATTGTCTCATTACAAAAACTTGGTAAGATTAGAAGGGGCATAATAAATGATACTGTTATATAGCTACACAAACTGACCTTAAACTACTGTGACACTTTTTCCAAGAAAAGGGTCTCGAAGCTTCTGTTTAGATTCTTTTAACCACATTTTTCATGCTACAAAGGCCTTCCATTTATCTTAAAATTGCATTACGCCACACTGAGCTGCCAAAAGTAGCAGTTGATTTGATTTCATTTTAATAATAAGATAAATGGCCTTTGGAGTAAATAGCCAATTAATAAATACTAGGATGCCTCTATTACTAGAGGCTCTTCAGTTATTTCTCAGATATAAACATATGTTCATTTTCAAAATAGTTAAAGATTGAGGAAAAACCACCAAGTGTATGATAATTCCATTCCCTGATGATCTCTGGCTCCAGTTTTATAGAGAGAAAGACACATAAAAGTCCAAAATAGCTGCCATGATATTTGCCCTGTGGATCAGTTTCAGTTTCATCAAAACAATAGAAAAAACTATGGAGAAAGGATATTTGTTCTGCCACAATCCCTTTCCCCCCATCTTTATGGTTAGTTCATTATTCTCATATCATATCTATGTTCTCTCCAGCTAATTAAATATCTAACTCATTTGCCATTTATTCCTTTTAAAAATTAATTACATCTGGCAATAAAGTAATATCCATATAAAAATTGCTTATAAAATGCACTAAAATGACTAGTCCTGTTTTGTAAAGTTAGTCATAGCACAGACACAGTCAAAACAAAACTCTATAAAATCACCTGCTTTGAGAATTGTACAAGTATAGCCTCAACATTTAGGATGTCTGTATTCTTTAAATCGTGTGTTATTCAGCAATGCCTTAAATAAGGTGATGTGTCTCTACCTTACAGAACCCTACACATACCATAACTACTGGCACATGGTCCAGGACTTCAGTGTTCTGTGTTTTTCCAAAAGTAAGGACATGTTCTCAGATGTCAGACACCAGCCTGCTTTACAGAAGATATGAAAATATATGGCACAGTATGCCAACATAGACAGCATTGAATAATTTTCCTCAAAAACCTCACACAGAGAGTTAATTCCTTTATAGCAGGCATCAAGGAACAGAGTCTAGGGGTATGTCTGTAGGAGGCAATTCCCATGCCTCTGTGAAGCCTAAATCAGTAAAATATAGTAACTTGCTAGATGCCTCCATTATTGTCAAGTTACTACCTAATCTAGGTACCTATAAAAGCAGAAATAATTAATTTCAAAAGGGCTTATATTGCCTATTACCTTTAGATAATTATCTAAAATGCTGGTCAGCACATTAATCTAGAAGACAGGTGGCTTGGAACTACCTGGCAGTAGCTTGAGTGCATTCAGTACCACATCTTGGAAAAATGTCTCTAGCATAGAGCTACAAAAGCATCATGAGCACAGCCCTGTCTCCAGCTATTCAAGTGAGCTAGCACCAAAACACACACAAATGCAAAGTTCATTTAATGAATAGAAAAGAGAGCTATAAGGAGTGTTCAGTCCTAAAGTCTGATCTTTCCTTTTCTCTGGAGTTTGTTTCTGATTTATACCTGGGTTTGGCTGTGTAGAGTGAAATACATCAAATACCCAGCAGCAGTTCCCCTGCTCCACAGCACTGTGAGAGAAAATGGTCTCCTTTCTTCAAAATTCCTGTACCTTTAGTAGCCATTACTTATCTAAACTACTTCCTGGTTCCATGACTGTTGCACTCTTCGGGTAATTTAACTATTTAAAAACCCTCCAGGCTGAGGTGGGTCCCCACACTTTCTGAACAAATGCTGTAAATAAATCAGGGCATCTGCCCCTCTCCTTGTGTTTTTGAGCAAGTGACTGCTGCTGTGTTGCTTTCTCAACCACATTATGCCAATTTTTGTTCTATTAAAATGAGGAGGTGACGTACAAAATGCCATTCATGGACTGTTCCTCCCCTTTTTATTATGGTCAATTTATTAAAGGTTTTTGGAGGAAACAGGGCTATAAATTTCCACTAGGATCTAACCCAACAATTTAAAACAAGTGCTGGACACTGCACTTAGTAATTTCTAATGTATGTTATTTCTGGCTGCTAAGTTTTGATAAAGCCTCCACAAATGTGATAGGACTCAACAGTGTATTTAACAATTACGAATTCATTTGCTTTGCATAAAATCTTACAGGTCATTAGTAGTTTCCAAAAAATGTCTTGGAGATGAATAGCTCCACAGTCTGTTACCATACCTCCTGGGCCACCCAGTTCTCCTTCATAGTCACCTTTCAATTTATTCTCCAGTAGAGACAGAGGCATTTTTATATCTGGGAGATGTGTCTGATCTCTTTATCCAAGGAAGCTTTAAAGTAACCCTCCTGAATAATCTCTCGCAAGCACCACAGACTGCTGATTTGTGAGGTGATTGTCTTTCATATACATCACATCCAGGCCAGATGTCTCAGCTATTGTAAACTTCATCATGACTTAATGGGATAGTTAAAAATTCTGTGCATTTAAAAAAATCCAGAGGTCATTAGCATCAAACGAAAAGGAGAGTGTAAAATAAGTTAAAAGTCATATCACAAGCTTTGATATGGAATGATACTCATGAAAAACAAAACCCATCACACAGAAGAGTAAAATATCTTTAAATAACCTGGTGAGTTTTATCTTGAAAATAAGAGATCTTGTATAGATATATGAACATATAAGCAATATTAAAGCATTGGGATGATAACTTTAAATTTTTCAGGAAAAGAGTTTTCTATTGAATTGATAGTTTCCATATGTAATAACGTGGAAGCAAAGCATAATTATGTGATACTCATAGCATATAAGAGGATGATTACATTTGTGCTTATTCTTATTTTTTTTAATGTTTCTTAAATTAGATGAGTAATAAAAGCTTATTTTATATGAGAATGAAACCTACAATGACATTTCCCTGGGGGAAAACTCTTTCTTTGCAGTATGAAAAGTTAGATGAAGCAATATTTATTGACTATTTCAGTCAATCTGTTGTCAATTACACCCGACTTATTCTGTGTTTGAACCAAAATCTTTCTGTAACTCTAATAACAGCGGAAGATATTATTCCCTAGCCTCTAAATGCAACCCTGATGCCAGAAAGTAAGCATCTAAAGTGTTCTACTGTAAACTTTACAGTTAATTAGCTCAGAGGCCACAGAAGACTTCCATTTAATCCATCCCTTAAACTGACTCTTCCTCATGCTCTAGCCAGTCTTTTTCTCTGCATCCTGTTAATCAAGGAGAGCTTTTTGAGTTGTTTTCATAGTGCTCCTTAGTTGTGCTGAAGATAGAGATCTGCATTTGGCTCATAGGATCAACACTGTTTCTCTGTCCCACAGACATTCTTTAAAGCTTTTTTTTCTGCTTTTTCTCCTTTGTTTCTTTTTGTTTTGTTTTGTTTTTTTAGGTTTTTTTTTTTTTTTTTTAGTTATTTTTAGTTTTTTTAATGGAAAAAAGAGTCACACTTCTTGCAAAAGGAAACTTCCATGAATAACATTTACATAGAAACTCTGGGTTGCATGCTTAGCAGGATGTAAAAATATGATTTTTATAAATGAGATTTGGCTTCAATCAGTAGTAGACCAGTAGATTGCCAGTAAAGAAAACTCAGGTTTCTTTAGAGCTGTATAATGTGGGTAAATCTCTTCCTTGTTCTTGGGTATGTCTTTTCTTCCCCTCAGCCTCTTTTCTTTCCTTCCAGCCACCCAGCAACCCCTGTGATGCTGATGTTCTTTAGTACTGCTTTCTGAAATATCTGGAAAAAATGGTACCTTAACCATTATGTGCCTCACCTCACTACATCAACTAGGTTAATTTGAAAGCATATAGAACAGAATCACAAAATCAGAGCTTGGGGGTTAGGTGATGTTTGTGCTGCCCTTTCACCCTTCTGACACTTTTGCAGTTTTTGTTGGGTTAGCATGAAGATAATGGCTCAAATTGGTTCTTTTAGTAGCCAGGTTATTTTGCAGCAACTTGTATTTCTCCTCCACCGGCCCCAGTTTCACCACTAATGTCTGTGATTATATTCAGGGAATATCATAGAGAACAAACCTTGACATTATGATATAAAGACAGTTTAAACCCATTTTTCTATTTGTACTGGGAGTACAACAAAAGTGGGCCCGGTAAAATGTATATGTGTGAACTTTTTTATATGTGTTGGGAATCCTGGACTTAGTATAAATGTATTTGATTTGAATATTTTTGCATTGAAATTCACTCTGCTATCCCAGAGGCAAAGGGAGACTCTGTGATTACTAAAATCTGTCTCATATGTTAGGTGCTCTTATGCTTTGGATGTCCTCTACATAGGTCTCTGCCCCTCAAAATATGATTTGCTGCATATGTTTGACTAGAGGAAACATCTCAGCTAAGTGTGATTTTCAAAGGCACAAATGATGTTTATACCTTACCTGATCTTTTTACCCAGAAAAAGAACTTTCTTCATTCCTTCTTTAGTAAGATTGTACATAACACATATTCATGATCTGCACAAGTCCAATGGTCAACTGAAAAGAAATGTATAGCTATTCCATTATTTTCCATTTGCTTCTGCTAGGAAAAGAAGATACATCTTTCTTGTTTACAGATGGGGGCATGTAAATTTCTACATCAGTGAGCACAATACGTATCATCAAAAACTTAATGTTTCATAAGAAGAAAGTGAAACATCTTCCTTTGTTTTATAACATTTTCTATCTTATTTTTGCTGTCATTTCACTTTGATTTTGAGTCAGTTTCTTGGCATCATCAACAGTGTTTGCTATATAAGCAGTTCCTTTCATTATCTGTATTTTTAACTTTAGAAAATATCAGACTTTGTCACAGTCATGAGATAGTTAGCAAATTAGAATTGTTGTTATTCCCCAGAATGTGACAGATCTTGGGATAAAATGAGCGAATACATGAAATGTATTTACCAAGGTGGTAAATAGATTGTGGATGAGTTTTCAAGTCTAAGTTATTTCTAAACGATTTTGTGCTGCAAGAACATCATCTGCCCTGAATTTGATGTTCCATAACTAGAATGTCTATGGCAATTGTTCATCTATTACACAATACTGACAATCATGTTGACATTTACAGGCAACATGTAGGGAGTGGGGTTTTTGAGGGTAACCTGTTTTTCTAAAACATAGCCTCTAGTATGGATTATTTTGAAAAATAACAGTGAAACAAATAACTTTAATTAGTCAGAAATACAGAGATGTCTGTACATTAAACATGCAACAAATTTGGAAATAGCATTTGATGATTATTATTTGTGTTCTGAGATTATTTGCTAGCAACAAAGAAATGACCAAGAAGTAACCTTCAGTGGCATGCATTTGTCATTTCTGTTATTAATGAAAGCCCTGGTTGAAACTGACAGCTGCATTATTAAAATTAAATCTGTCCTCCATAAACCACCCCTGTGTGTATCAGTAGGGCTGTAGGCTAAAATTACTGATATTAAGTTATATAGTTTTTCAGACACAGCAAAATGCTGGACAAATCGTTCTGAACCTTGTGACTTTTAACCTGATCAGCATTACGATGCAAACAAAAACAGCAGTGATAGTGCAGTCTGAAAAGGGCCAGTGGAAAGAATGACTAGCTTAATTTTAATCAGTGAACTTTAAGGAAAAAATCCACATCTTATAAGTCATGGTTGCTTGAGGGTATGGGGGGAGAAGAAGATTGTGCTGTACAAAGGCCACCTTCTTGAAGTCCATTCTGCTATTTGTAATTTTCTCAATATATTTTTGTATTAATGAAGTTTATTTAAAATAATCCATATGACAATATTTGTCTAATTTTGTGAGCCTGCTGACAAGGGAAATAAACACTTCCCTTCTCTGTTGCAGTCAAACCAGATTCAATCAGATGTTTTGTTTCTGTCACATGCACTAGTCTGTCTTCTTAAATGGTTGTAACCCATCAATCCATCTGACAAAAGGCAGTTTTAGGTCTAGTCATTTTGGTCTAGTCTGTCAAGGCATTTTTTCCTTTGTTTTTCAAATATTCCAGTATGCTCTGACAAAAGCAATCTTTTGTACTTCAACCTAGAATTCATATTAATGGATCTATAATATAATTACCCAGGACAATGCCATTTGGGGAGGACATATCTCACCTGTCTTACTCTGCTGCTGATGCTGTGAACGCTTTGTTTCTGAAGCAGCTTTACATTTTGCAGACAGAGAAAGAGCATTTTAATGGTCAAAACAGTTGAAAGAAAAATTTAAACTGAATTCGTTTGACTTTTTTCAAGCTTCTTGTTTCTCTGCTTCAGGATTTCTTTGCAGTTTTGTGACTCTTTTCAAAGCATGTAAAAATCATACAGAAAAGTCACAAATTTTTACAAATCTACTTCAGCAAAGAAACATCCCAACCTTTTACTCAACCCTTTCTGAAAGATCTGCAAAATAGTTTTCCATTAGCTGCATCTAATTGAAGTTTCCATCTTGGCATTTAACACTAGGTACATTTGTTTGTCAAATCTGCTATGGAAAGTCTGATCATTGGGAAAATTACTAGGACCTGCTCCTTGCTCTGGGACTGGACTGGTTTGACCTCTAATGGTGGGTCACTTCATCGATTTCCAAAAGCAGATTCTGTTTCTGGATTCCATCTTTCATAGAAGCTGTGCAGTGAGTCATCAATGACACTTACGCTTTTCTGACTCCTGTATGTACAAGACTTAAAATATACTTTCTTTGTATAGTGTGTCTGTCAAATAAAGACGTAATTACTCAAACTTTTCTTTTAATATATATCCAGATTAAATACCACAATGAATAATTCATTTAAAGGCTTATGAAAGTAATTTATATGATCTAATACCAATGTTTGGTGGTCGAGTTTGGTTTGCCTGATAGAAAACATACAAAAGTACCAGTCATGACCTCAAATGATTTATAATCTATGGCACTGACAGTCAGACAGAGAGGTAGTGTAACAGAGCCTGAGCTAATGAGCTGTGCTGCAGCTGGAGAGAGGAGTCAGCAGCAGAAATTAGGAGGTAATTACTCAGTGGCATAGAGGAAGAAAAGGCAACATCAGTGGGACTTGGCTAAAAGCAGTTGGAAACATTCATATGGAATGTCTTACTAATTCTCTTGTTAAGTCTGGGTGGAAACTGGGTCCAGATTCTGTGTTACCCTCTAGATTGCCATCTGGCAGTCACTTTTTCCAGTAGAAATATTAGCTAACCTACAGACCTACATTCATGAAATAAGAAGTCACACCTTGCCCTTAATTAGAGCATTTTCTCATGTAACAGATCTACTATATAAAAATGTTTTTATGTTTCAGGTTTAAGTTCAGATTCCATGTGTTTGAATATAAAAGGGTGAAGAACATAGAAGAAAAAGGCACATAAAAATGCAACTGTGTACTTGTGGCACAAAATTAGGGGCCACATTGAAAGCTAAATATTAGACTTCATTATGATTGAATCATCTTTTATATAATGCAAAGTACACTAGGGGTATTACACAGACCAGGAATATGATTACAACTAATTTTTGAAAAATCACTTAGCAGATGATTAAATGTATAAGTCACTTACAAAGCAACATTTAGTGTGTAATATAACTAAGCAGACTTTACAGTGTTTTCTAAAGGTTGTTTGGAAAGAAATGCCAGCATTGCTTGAGAACATGGTTTTGAGCAACATGCCTTAGAATGAAGGGCCTTACATAAGAGGACAACAAGGAATGGGTGAACTATCTCTAATGTAAAGCAAAATCTTTCTGTCCCAGAGGAAACCAGCTGATCAATGGCACTGTAACTTTGGGTCACCCCAGCTGGAGGACTCCACAAATGGTCAATTGTCCATTTGGGTGGATATGGCAAGAAAATCTGTTCTTGACTCAACTCACCCCATGATTTCTTTTAGAAGTTGTGACACTGCTGGGAGGAGGCAGTGCACATTCCAGCAGAGTCTGGGGCATCTGCCAACATGACAGGCCCTCTTCCCTTCCAGGTGTAACTTTTTTGGATGGCTATTCTGGAAAAGAATTTGAAAGATGTTTTTCATCCTTATGTATTGGCTTTTTCATTGTAATTTTTAGAAATTAAAGAGTACTTTGTTATTATTCAGAGTCTGAAATACAGTAATTTTCAAAATTATATATGAGAAATCTTGATAAGTGGTTGGTCTCCCTTAAGGACAGGATGTCTGTGGTTTAGTGTGCATCTAGGTTACATACACAAGCATCCTTCAGAATACTCAATATTTGCAGAAATATCACTTTGAGTGACTACCACTAGGCAATGGAACATAACTAATCTAAGAAAAATTATTCTTGTTGCCAGTTTCTACATGCCAGGTTGTTATTATATGGCCCTAAATCTGCCTTAAAGACAGCACACTAGATAGCCAATTTAGAAAATATATTTTCAAAATTGAAATTTTATTTTCATCAGTAGTGTTTATATAAAGAAGAAGAAAATACTTAGAAATATTAATTAAAATTTAAGGGTGTTTTGGTAGCAGTATGTTATTCTTCTACAAAATGAATTACTATTTCTAATAGGAAAAGTGTCTTTGACCATCTTTCCAGGGACTCTCCAGTCACATGTAATGATACATCCATGGGCTCTGTTGCCATTCCAAGTCATTGTAATGGAAAGAACGAGACAAAGACTGTGATCCCAGTGGGAGGTCTGCTATTCTTGGCCTTTTTTTTTTCCCCTTCAGCTCTTTCACTTCCAGCTATGGATTCTTCTCAGAAGAGTGAAATAAGGAGATCAACTGCTTTATTGGGTACACAGACATAATACATTCTGATTCTGATCTTGGATGTTTTTCTTTTTTTAAAAAAAGGTTGACCGAAATAAATGAGTTGCAAATAACTCCTCATAGAAGACAAAAATGTGAATTTTATCTGTTTAACAAAATCCCATAGGAACCAAAATACCAAATCAAGCAGTTATGCTTTATTGTAATGCATATAAAACTTACGGAGTTTTCACTTACAGAAATTCATAGACAGAAAATTAAGGACCCTAGAACATTTTTATACTCATCTGCTTAGTGTGAAGTCTCAGAATCTTGGCTAGAAGAACATTGAGGAAGGAATATTCATGTTTTAAGGAAAATACAAGGTTAGAAGAAAAGGGCTTAAATACTCTCATTCAGTACATTTATTTTGTACAATTTGCACGCCTTCTTTAAACAAATAATACATTTGGATGCATACAGCTACTCATCTTTGGCATGTATATATGGGAGTGAGACGCAGCCAACACACAACTGTGCAAATAAGGAACACAATGTTGCCTAGAAATGATGCTTTTCTTTGAAAAGATGAGTAATATTACAAGATGAAAACAATTAGTATTGGACTCATATCATATTTTTTCCAATACTTTCAAAAGAAATGGAAAACCAAGAGACATACTACAATAAACTTTTAAAAACAAAAACATGAAAGGAAAATTAGTAAGCTATTGAGAGCTGAGTATCTAAATTTGGGCTTCTGAGTCTACAGTAAAGCAGCTGTATATTAGATCTACTTTTCCAAAGGACTAAGATGGCAGCATCTTCTGTTGAAACTGATGTTTTTGAAAGTGTGATGACCTTCTTAATTGTTTTCACCTGGATTTCAGCTCATAATGCAAATTCCCGTGTTCAACAGCCCTTGGGAAAGAAACACACGTTCTCTGCAAGTAGTAGAACATTATGAAGAAAGAAAATACAAAGAGAAAAGATAAATTATTAAGAAAATCCATGCTATTATTTCTCATATCCTTCTTTTTTCCAGATTACTACAAGGTAGGATCAGACCTAAATGTGAAGCATATTCAAAGATTCATCATTTGACTGTGGAAGCATCACTGAACCTGACCAATTTAGTGTTCTCCACTCTGTTTACTTGTCCTTCACACAGGTTGAGTCTTTTGAACAGCCTGTTACCATTAACATCTGGGAATCTTTTCTTTAACAAGTGATCTTCATCTTGGATGCTAATAGTGTGCTGCTCAAAGCCAGCAAAAGTAGTCCCTGCTTGCCTTGTCTCCTGAGTTTAATGCACAATGATAAAATGGGGTCAATTTAGGTTTACTGGAAGTTAGCTTATTGCATTAGGGCACTCTTGATGAGAATATAGCTCTCCTTCAGTTCTTTGGAACAATCCTCTATAAAAATGAATAATTTCTATATTAATTTTTATTCCATGAACATATCATAGAACTTTTTATGTACTAACATGACATACATTTAGGAAAACATTAAAATGTATGTAATATATATATATATTGCCTGAGGCACAACTTTTTGTTGATACAAAATATGTTATTGCCTGATTTAAAATCCTTTATGGCTATTTTCTGATGGATATACCATGTCTCTAAATATTCTGACAAGCAAGTTGAAGTACCATTCTCCAGTGGAAGACATCAGAGGGAGTAAGGCAGAGATCAGATACTGGCATTCCAGAAAAAGTTACTAGATGAATTTCCTTGCAGAAAACTTTCTGGGAGTGAGGATCAGGTGTCTCCCATGCTGTGTTTGTTTGCTTAGGTTTTTTGTGACTGCTGGTTGGGTTTTTGTCTTGTTCTGGTCTTTTGGTGGGGTTTCTTTTTTGGGTTTTTTTGCCATTAATGGCATTATTTAAGTTCTTCAGTGGTCTTATGGAAAGTCTGGGAGCACAACTTTTCCCACACAAAATTCCTCCACAGATCACCCAAACAGAGGGAAAAAGGAGACCGTAAAGGTGGGATTGTCATAAGTCAGGAAGAAATATGGGATTCAGAACTAAAAAAACATCTAAAAAATTAATAAGAAAAAAGAAAGAGAAAAAGAAAAATACCCCAGTCACAGCTAAATAAAGAACCATTTATTTTTGAAGGGCAATAGAAAAGCTGTGAATTGTTCTATTTCTAATTTTAGAGAAGCATACAGTTTCATACAGCCAGGTTTTGCAGACTGCCTGTCTACCTACTTAGGTGGCTTCAAAGAGATGCCTATCCACACTAAGCAGAAACTATTATTAGCACAAGTCCTTCTGTCTGAAAAAAAAAAAAAAAGAAAAAAAAAAAAAGAAAAAAAGAAGTTCAGACAAAAATGCAGTTTAGAGCAGTAAGCTCTAAAAACAAATATAATATTCTTGCCTGCTTGCATAAAATTATCCTAAAATGAAAGTAAAAATAGTAATATTCAATATCTGAACAGGACATAAAACAGAGAGATTAATATTTATCGTAGCTGGTTCTTGGCATAGTGATTTAGATGTGCTACCAGATGAATGACTGCTGGTCTTGGCCAATGGTCTGACAAATAAAAGATTTGGTAAAATTTAAATTCATATTTGGCTGAAGGTATTTGTACCAAAAACTGGTCAATTAAAACCAGGGCTTGGGACTACTCCTATATTCCTTATTGATGAAAAACTCTTACACAATATGTTATTCCCAATCTGTGCTTTCTGTAGTGTCACTGTCCAAATTCTGTCACATACTGGCAGATGATGATTTAGCCTGAGTTATTCAAACTCTCACCACCTTTCAGTTCAACATGAAGCATTAAGTGCCTAGGAAACACTAAGTGGTATAAAACATTTCAGATTCTCCTTTTAGTAATGCTGGCTACTGTAAACTGCTCAAACCTTCATCCCATTCTCTACAGTAAAGATAACAACTCATCAAGTTTGAAAGAGTTCAATAACCCCAAACCAATATATTAGCATTATCACCTAAAGTTCTGGCCTTCTTTAATAAATTCCTGTCCCTGAGGCAATGGCACTGGCTAGAAAAAGCCTCAAGACTGTGAAGAAACAGGCATTTTCAGGGCCTGATCTAATATCTTACAATGCTTTACCCACAAATTGAGATCTAGCGTAATACCTTCTGCTCTAAAGTAATTTGTTCAGCACTTATTTTTGCCTATAGCATAAACATGCAACAACATGAATCTATTACTGAAATGAACTCTAGACACAGCATTTCTTGTGCATCTGCCACTGAGGAGATGTGAGAATGAACATGTGGCAGATGTTACTTATGTTGCTTAATGCATTATTGGAAGGTGTTCAGTTGCTTAATGCATTATTGGAAGGTGTTCAAATATCGGGGTGATTAGATATCATGTGGAATACAGTAGAATGGAACACATGCAGCAACAAAACCTGGGAAATTGCAATTGTTCTGCAAAAATTCTGGGTTTGCTTTCCCTTTCCTCACAGCAGCATTTTCCCCAGTTTAATTGACTCATTATTTCTATAAACCATGGAAGAAACTGACATGTTATTGTGAATTCTTTTTCCTTTTTTCTGACCTTATCTAAACACAAAACTTTGAATATCTTGCCTTTTTTTAATTTCTTTTTTTTTTTTTTCCCAGGCTTGTGTGGAAATTTGTTCTCTTAATGTGGTGTTTAATGGAGCTATTTTACTGCTTCCTCTAATATGTTTATGGTTTGTTCTGATATGTAGATAGATTAATAGAACTGAGGGCCCAAGCTGGCCTCCAGGTCACCTATCTAATCTGACTTCCTGCATATCATGAGCTTCGAAGGTTATGTCTACATGTTACAAAGCAGCATGATGAAGAGATGCCTGTGCTAACTCCAGAATCATAAATATTTTTGTCACATCATTATGGCATTCCTCCTGGGATGATTAGCTCAGTTGGAACACTATATAAAATAGCTATACCACTGCTGAATACAAGCAAATATTTCTGCATGAGACCCCAAGGACGTCCCAATGAAACATTTTCAATATGAGACTGCTCGTCTTATGTTGGCATCCCCTCAATTTCACTTAGTTTCTGATGTTTGAGACAAAATAAAGATAATGCTGAATATATATGTGTTTTTTTAAATTAATCCTTACACAAGATTCATAATTTTTGTGTTTTTTACTATAATAAAAGATTTAAGTTAAAAACTAAGATAAGAAAGCCTATCTGAAATATTCAGCTAGAAAAGTCCTGACATATATGAAGACAAGGTGATAAGAAGAATGTGAAATTATTCCCATTGTTTTTGAAACTTATGTAGCAATCTGCAGAGGTTTTTAAGAGGACCAGAGCCATGTAAAATTGTAAGATGAACAACAACAGTAGCTGACTTTCTACTCCTTCAGGATCTTGCTTTTCATTTGCTTGGTGAAAATAAAATGCAGAATGGTTCCATGGTCAAAATTTAGCCTTGAGGCTGTTTGGGATGTGTCCATAGGAAACATCTCAAACTAAGGATCCCAGGAGATCCCTAATTTAATCATTACATCATGTATTCACAAATAATGAATCTCAGTGATTTTATTCCTGAATAACTTGAAGAAATCCTGGCAGCAATGTGACCTCTCTTTCATTACAGTTCCTATAGATTTTTATTCATATGCCTGGTGTATATTCAGACATGTTCATTTTGAGGTTAAGGGACTTCAAATAAATCAAGTTAGCAGAGAGAAAACAGGATAATACCCAGGCTTCAGAGGCTTACTCTGCATTAAAGAACCAGCTCCAGCTAAACAAGAATCATCACAAACAAGATAGTCACTATTGTGATGGTGAACAAAGTAAATCGTACAAATTTTACTAAATGAGATATAATTTTAAAACTCTGCTTAGTTGTTTTTCTGAATGAACTTCCTCTTAGTTCCTCCCTCTACCTTGCATGATTTAGTTCAGTGGTTCTTTCTGGCTTCTTCACAAACTTAGGGTGGATATGTAGTGGACTGAAAACATATGGTTCATATTTCAAAAGAAACACTTCTTATATATACAGCCTAACAGGGTGAAAGTTGGCTTTTATTATGCAGATGCAGAAATGTATTGTTTTGAGTTTGACCTATGTTTCCCCTATCGTCCTCGAGTTTACAATCATCTATAACTTTCATAGTGAAGAACAGTAGTATGAATGTAAGAAGTCACTCCACTTTTCATCAGATTCCATTTAAGTCAATATCTTTATTCCCACTAGTAGTCATACCATGAAGGGTAATAAAAGGGATTTATGAGACACCAAACAGTTACAAATTCAAGTGTAAGAATCCACAAATTAATCACAAATATGATTTGAAAGCAACTGAAGTTTGAGACTGGTTTTAAATGTGGCAGTTTCTCCTTGGTTCTTTATTCATTACAAATATATGTGATTACCAAGTGGAAAATATGTTTTTTAGACATCTTTGTGAATGGGAAATAATAACAAAATATGTATGTCTGGAACTGATGAGTATTTTCTTAAGTTGCTTCTGTTCTTTCTAAGATGCCATTTGCTTTCCAATTTTCAGTAGTTTTGTCCCTTTTCTGCTAGCTGAAATTTTATGCTACATGCCTGTTCTCTCCCTAATCAGCCAATATAGAATCGTAGAATCATTAAGGTTGCAAAAGAGCTCTAAGATAATCAAGTCCAAAGATTAACCTAACTATCAAGTCCATGACTAAATCATGCCCTCTAAGTGCCACATCTACTTCAGCTTCTAGGGACAGGTGCCACCCACCTTGCATCCTGGGTGCAGCTTGGGGTGTGACACAAGCACAAATACAGTGGGCCAGTCACCTCCCTGCAGGTACAAAGGCTTGACCCAAGTAATGTGGATGTTGATGTGTTTCCAGTTCTACAACAACTCTTTGGTGTTGCTGCTTTTCCCCAGGAGACAGGGTTGGTCACTGCTTTCTTCCCTTTGTGAGTGCCACTGGCCTCTGTTATCTTCCCATTGTTTGTCCCTCTTGGCCAAAGCGCCTGCTTTGGTGGCCAGTGCTGCCAGGACTGCCCACTGCCTGCTGAGTGCACAGTGTCCAGCTGGCCTGGGGAGGGGCTGGGCTCAGCAGGGGCAGTACAGGGCAGCTGCCTCTCTCCCTGCCCTTGCTGCTGTGGATGCTGCTGCCATTGCCACATCTGTGCTTGGAGCCAGGTCCACTGTTCCGTGTGCAGCAGGTTGTGTCTGAGGATCAAAACCAGCCAAGTCAGGGTCTTTCCCCCACTGTAGTGGGTTCTGATGTGTAGTGCTGGGCCATGGATTGTGGCTGTGCATGAGTGAAGGTTCCAGCATTCTGCCCATGCCTCTCATGTGAGGGGCGCAGGGTGTATCTCTTCTCTAGTACTCCAGATTTTGCCTCTGGTGTGTTCTCCTTGAATGGGGTATTGAGAGCTGCAGACTTGCCAACCTTCCTCTTTCTTGGACAAGGTCTCCTCCTTGGTCTGTGGTGCTGCCAGGACTGCTGCCCCTCTTACCTGCTGCCTGCTGGGGGTATGGACGTCCAGCCTGCTTGGCAAGCTGGCTCGCTCTGTCCCTGCTGCTGTTGCCTGCTCACAGAAGGCAGGAGAAGCTCCTGTCTTTGTTGTCTGCTGCCTCTGTTGTCTCTTGTGCCTTGGCAGTGAGAGGCACGAGGTGCTCCTCTTCCTGTAGCGTGGCTGCCTGTGGTCACCAGCAGGCAGGAGGAGCAGGATCGAGGAGAAGGTGGTGGCAGCATGGGATGGAAATAAACACCATGGCACACGACAGTCCCCTTTGTCCTGGCAAGCTAGGCTGTGTCTTTCTGAAAAATATCTTAATTTGAATCAATCTTCCCTTCTTCTCAAAAAAGTTTCCTTGGATGGAAATTTAGTTGGACTTGCTCACCAAAATGGGGAAAACACAAGATAAAAACTAAGTTGTGTGTATAGTCAAAGTGTTTTGGGTTGCAAATGATCTTGAGACCCAAGTTTGAGCACAGACAGATTAGATACACATACATACACAAAGAGAACATGATTTCTGCTGTTAAAATACAATGCCATTTTAAATTTGCTAGATTTGATCTTAAGCTTTTACTTGCAGCATGTAAAGGAGGGGGTGGTTTTTGCTTGGTTGATTGATTGAGGCTATTTATTGCAATTTTCTAGGCTTGGGTTTGGGGTTTTTTCACTTTAGCTCTATATTATTGAGCTCATAGTTGATAGCTAATGTTCTTAGCTTGGAAACTCTACACCTAAATAATTTTCTATAGACATTCAGTTTGTCAGTAGGAAATCTAGTGTTCTGCAAGACACTGTGAACTACGCAGTGAAAAAATAGAGAATGTCCAAGTCAAACAGTGAGAGGGAAGTCAAGGCAGCAGATATTCATTCCATCTGCCATTTGAAGGGTGAAAATGTCTGTTTCTTGTCAGCTTACTGTAGGAAGTAAAGCAGGATGTAAGAGCTGCTGGAGTCTGGAGAAAAAAGACACACTGGAAATCATTTGTATCAAGTCCGTTGTTTGATCCATGCTTCTTTTCCTTTATATCTTCACATATTCATATCATTTAGGTTTTATCTACATGGACATGACATCCAGCTGTTGAGCTCACAGTCATGTTTCCAAAACTCCTAATTTACATCCTGAACATGTAGCTAATTATCCCCTAATACTATTCACGCGGTAAATAGTTACAATGCTTTCAATAACTTCAGTTCAAGTGTTTAGTCAATGTTGTCTCCATAACTAATGGGAAAAAAGTCTTCCATACATTAAGTATTCCACAGCTTTCAAAAATTTTATTTCGAAAGACTTTTTTGTCTAGATTTTCATTCAACAACTCTGTCGCTCCTAGTTCTTGCACTGTGCTTTAATCTATTTTTCAAATGTAATCTCAAGGACTCAGGTGCCTCAGCAGGGACATATCTGTGCTTGATTTGGTGCCTAGTGGTCACAGGCTAGTGTAGTAAGATATTGCTTGCCATAAAAAATATTACAGTATTTGGAGATGTTTTGAAATTAGATATAAACTTAGCTTCCTGTAAGTTGTTCTTTGGCTAGAAAGTTGTTCTTTGTAAGTTGTTCTTTGTAAGTTGTTCTTTGGCTAGAAAGATCAGGGAAAAATAATCATTAAGAGATGTAAAGCTGATAAAAAAACAGACCAAAAGGTGTCAGCATTTTCTTAGACAGTGAAATTGGGAGTTTGGGTTCTTTTAATAGTTTGTGAGGAAGGCAAGACAAAAATGCTTGTGGTGTAGGTTTGTTTATATAAAATTGGCTAACAGTAGAAGTTTTCATGAATCTATTTAATGATACTTTCATGCTTAGAACTTGAACTCAGATTGATTTTTATAGCTTCCAGAGATGAATTCCAGATTTAGAAATGATGCAGGGCTGAAGAGATACAGAGTGCATAGTCAATGCACATAAGTACCTGTTTCACAGAAGCAGAACTCTGTCACTAAAGAAATAAGGTACCATATTAAAACAACAAAAAAATTGGTCCCTTAAGCCAAGTTCCATTTTTTCTTTACATTATACTGAAAGGACAAGTACACTTCTTTTTTTGTATGTTCTGTCTCCTAGTATTCATTCAGAAACTGGGACTTGCAACACAAGACAGAAATTGTTGCTTCCACTGTTTGTGTGAGTGAATGAACAAAGCCCAAAATCTTCCTTGTCTTCTCTTTCCAGTGCAAATGCTACTTAGCATTACTGCCTCTTACCTTGCTTCCTTGACTCCTTTAGATCACTGCACAGTCAACAAAACTGTCACTGCAGCATACTTTGTGGTGAATATAATCTCATTCCAACAGCATACCCAGGTTACACTGGAGGCAGGGAGTAACAGGAAAAATAACCTCCTCAGATCCAAGGGGAGAATCTCTCTGGACTGATCTCTGAGACACAGTCAGGAGACAGCTTTGTGTGGTTCAGCTTATTTAGGTAATCATTCATTATTATAACAAACACTTGTACAGCTGAATCCAAGTTACATTTGCTTTCTCAAGAAGCTACTCAGGTTTAGTTTATGGGCTAATCCAAACATTGTTGTAGGAAATGTTCTTCACTTAAAAATCCTCTCCACGACCAGAAGGGTGCATTGTCTGCACAGGATGAATTACTGACAGACTTGAGAGTGGGAAGACACATACCATGTACCATGGGTGGAGCCTGGCTAAGTATTTCAGTGTTGAAATAATGGCATAAGAAAGGCATCCTTTGACTGCCTATTGTAACAGTGCATACCCTCATGTGGAAAGCATTTTTACACCCTATTCATCAAACAGAAAAGCCTCCACTGACATTGTAAACAGAAAGATTTTAAGAACCTCACACAAGAAATCTGACTGTAAAAGTTTATGGTACTGGTGAAACTCCTGTTGATGTCATGTTAGCAACTGTGGAAGTCATGTTGATTTTCTCAGCATCTGATGCTACCACACCTGATCAGGTCAGTGGTGTCTGAATACCAGTACACTAAGAAAGGGAAGGCCACTTCTATCTTGCTCTAGGGATGAAAGGGAAGAAGCTTTAGGGCAATGGGTCTTAGAATGAACAGTGCAGAACTGAAAGCAAATCAACAAAACAAACCAACTGACTGCAGGCGATGTCCAACAGTTAACTCTGCTCTGGAAATGAAGAAAATAGGAACATTTCATGTAGAAATTTTGTAACTGCAAAGATAAGACGTGAGAAGTTTAATTACGTAGAGTCTAAAGGTCAATATCTTTGTACATGTAAAAAACTCATTTTTATTTTTTGTTTATGTGTTGTCAGAGACATGCATATTCTGTAACTATACCAACTAAAAGATTTGGTAGAAATCAAATAAGCAATACACAGATTGCTTCAAAGACAAACTGAACTGTGGTCCAACTCAATTTTCAGAACAGCTACTATTTTTATTTAACTCATATGTAGCACCCAACTGATATGCCCTGCAAGATCACTGTCAATATTCCATCAAAAATTATTTCCCAGTATTTTAGCACAGTTGTTCAAACTATAATTTCTTCTCAGAGAGCAAATATAAAAAGGAAATTAATCAAGAAATACTGAAATTTTACCATATGCTATGGTTATTTTGACATAACTTCATTTGCTACTGCAGAGATCTATTTTTCAAAGATTCATGAACACGTCATGAACATCTACAGTTCAGAAAACAGCCAGCTCTTATTGTGGGAAATTACATGGTTTGTTGATTGCTCCAATAATATTCAGCTGAACTATTGGTTAAAATGGTTTCCAGAAGTACAGTTCCCACTTGAGTCTTCTTTGCAGGCAGAGAATATAGTCCTACAAAAATAAAATCTTTTTTCATCATAGGCTAAAGAAGATATTTTGTCTTGTGGTCATACAATTTTCTTTTATAACTCTTGTCCAGCTGTTCATAAGATAGCTTCTTCCCTGCAAAGTAGCAAAAATCTATGCTCTGTCTATCAGTAGCAAAAATTTTATACAGAGCCATATCTGAGGTAATAAAACATGGGTGGAAAAAAACCTTAAGGTATATGAGAAGGCATATCAGTGGTAGTTAGCAGTACTTTTATTATTTAAATTTTTATGAAATCTGCTGTAAAGAGATTGCTGTAGAGTGGAAGCTAAATTAATGTTTTGCTGATTTGGCACAAAATACTAGTGTCTGGACAATATTAGGAAAAGTACTAGGAAGGCCAGCTGAGGAGGGGATTCATCATTCAGACCTGAGTGCGTTTGGGGCATAAACATGTCTGTATTTCATCGAGTTCATGGCAAAACATGTGTCCTGGCTCTGCCAAGGCTAACTTCCTGTTTCTGAATCATAGCTGCAGGATAGATAAGTGTGGGATATTGGCCTGATGGGTCAACAGCTGGCTGTGGAAGACAGGTTAGTGCAGTTTTATTCCTCACACATTAGCACCATCCTACACAGGATGTCATTCTAGCCCCTTCTTCTAGCTTGCATACACCTAAGCCAAATGCATTCAAAAGGCAACTTTCATAAATTAGAAACATTGCACATCCTCATGAAAGCTAAGCTTTGAAACAGGAGATAATGTGACTGTTGTTCACAGCAAATCCAGTATGAAACCAAGTAGTTAATGCTTTTCTTATGCATCTCTTTCTTAAGCCTTCTAAAAGAAAGAAACTTCAGTTCCATTAGAAGTGCTGCAAACATGTATGAAATTACCTCTGCCATCTCTATGCAGCAGATAATTTTTATGGATGCTGCATCAGCCCCTGAACATATGAAAGAGTAAAAGATATTCAGATTTTAAACATTTGAATGTAACTTAGGTTAAATTAAGCAGATATTTCAAATTAAGGTCAGTTATCCCAAAAACCAATCTAGACTTTCTAATTATTTTCCAATTAAATTTATCATTAACTTCTGGAATGTGAAATGAAATTAATTGGAGTAGGTCAACAGTCAAACTACTAGTTCTTGAGAAAAACCAAATCTTTGTCATCTAACCCAAGCATTAAAGAGGGTGACTGAGTGCACTTTTTGAAAAATATTTCAATACCCTTCTATTTAAATTAGTATCACTATTAATCACTTTATTTGTGAAACAGATTCTTAGAACCTTGTTTTCCACTTTTGTCTTCATCTAAATCTCTGTATGTTTCCAGAGTAATATACATGTGTGTAATAAAGAGATGTAGCTATAGTTTCCTGCAAACAAGATTGTAGAGTGCACCTTGTTACAGAAAGCCAACTGTTGCAGATTTTTCAATGAAGCACAAAACATTCTGGAGACAATTCCTTAATTATTACTTTATGGCTTTTGCTATTAATTATTAAATTTATACACAAGGTCTTTGTTCATATCATTTCTGTATGTGTGCTAGCCAGAAAGAAAATAATCCAGTGTCAAGGAATTTAGATCCTCATTAAACTTTTTGTGTTGCTGAAGATGTAATGTTATTATGTTGTGGTAAAAAAAAAATAATAATAAAAAAAGCCATATGGATCTTTTATTTTCTTAGTTTAATCCAAACTGATCTGGAGCAAAATGAAAACCAAACCCGACCAAGCCAGAAATCAAAGCAAACAAGCAATCTCCACTGCAATAAGACATTCTCAAACCAAGCAATTCACAGAGTTTAGATTTATATAGATTTGAGAGTAGAGAGGAAACCAGCACAAGTTTTCGTAGAACGTAATCTCTAAGAAATTTTGATTTATTTGCATTAGAGCATAAGGTACAGTTTTGTTTAGATTACAGGGAGGAAGTAACTTCTTAATGTGTTGCAAACTTTGAGTATAGAAGACGATTAAGACTAGGCAGGTGTTGAAACCTACTCAAATAAAGGCAAGGGGGTAGAGAATAGAGCTCCTCTAATGGTTCTCTGTTCCTTTTAACTTTGCATAGGCAAGGTAGTGTCACCAGTACTTTTAATAAAAAGTTAAATGCAATTCTTATTCATATAGCCTAAGTAAAAGTGATTAACAGATATTTAACAAAAGGATCTTATATGACTTCTAATATATGTTGTGTGTGTGTGTTTACACGTACACCTGTACCCACATATATACAGACTAAAGGGAAATTAATCATTTCTGTGTCTAATAAAATCCTGTACATTTTCACAGAATTATTTTCGATCAGACATGGTTTTAGCCCTCTAAATTTACTAGATTTGAGATGTTAGAGTCTGTTCTAATTTTAAGAAGATTTTCTTTGTTTGCTATAAACCTGAATAAGGACAGAATATCCAAAATAGGAACAGAGGAGAACACTGCCAGGAGCCTTGCTAAACCAGGCCTTTAGGCAAGTTTC